>NC_132882.1:4699201-4794201 GCF_030463535.1 Salminus brasiliensis | reverse complement strand
ATGGCTCATTTAATGGCTCAAACTTGTATATTACAGCATACTAGAAATAGTAATTGGCTGTATTCTAGCAGTGTAAAACTGTATGATCGGGGTATGCCTAAGTACCGTACCAAAACAAAAGTCTCCCGATTCCCACCAGTACCAACAGTGTGTCAGCTTATCATTTTAACTGTCAATCATCATCATCTCTCATCTATCTCTCTCTCCCTCTCTCTCTCTCTGTCAGGTGAGAGTAAAACAGGGTGAGAATTTACTCTCAGCATTGAATTTACCTGATTCAGACATATGCATCATTCCTACATGGCTAAAATATCCTCATGGTCACATCAGAACCTCATACTTCACATGTCCAAAAGTTTGTGGACACCTGCTCGTCCAGTGTTTCTTCTAAACTGCGGGTATTAATAGAAATCGTGCTCCCCTTTGCTGCAGTAACAGCCTCTACTCTTTCTCTTCCTAATCAACTTTATACCAGATGCCAGAACATTGCTTTGACAATTTGATTGCATTCGGCTTCATGATCACTTCAGAGAGGTCGGGTACTGATGTTGGTTGATTAGGTCGGCCGCTCCAGCTCATCAGCAAAGGTATTGGAGGAAGTTTTCATCATTCCAGAGAACACTTTTCACTTCCCCTGCTCCACTGCGCAATACTCGGGGGCTTTACACCCCTTTAGCCCATACTCTGCATTGGGCATAGGGAACTACCTTGGGCCTTAGAGCCTCCAATTATGGCGGTCACTTCTTTACTATGGGGATTTTACAAAGTTAGACATGGGTGCACATCAGGGAGTAGCTGGAATAACTCTGTCTGGATACTTTTGGACACTCTGTGTGTCATTTTGAATGGACAGAGTGCGTAAAAGTGTAATTATTGGTGTTGCATGTAAATTCAGTGCAATAGGCTGCTCTATCCACCCTCTCCTTCCCAGCTCCCTTATGCGACGTGATTCATACACACCATTTTGTCTGTGGCAGGGCGAGTGAGAGAAGAGTGTGTGCGGGTTTAGCAGTGATGTATAACTCCTTTTAATAGGTCCCTTCACTTCTGTCTCCCGCCAGCAAGCCATTGTGGATGGCCATATTCAGAGAATCAATTTTAGAACTCCTAAAAGAGTTTCTAAGACTTCTTCCATTCTTCCTCTGACTGAACACACTCTGCTGCTCCGAAGCTCTGTCACTATACACTTATTTAGAGTCATGGCCCACCGCCATTGTTCCGCCAATGTGCCCCACAAAAGGTGGGACGTCTCGTCATATCTCACCAGTCTCTTTTTTTTCTTTTTTTTTTCTTTTTCTTCAACGACGCCTCTGTCTGTAAAGATAAAAATTTAATGAGATGGTCTAAGATACCAGACAGAAAATGAAGTAACACCTGTTAGGCCGGGAGCAGCGTATTCCCCAAATAATCTGAGAGCAGGAGCTAGCTTTGTCAAGAGGCCACTCAGTGCATCTAAATGAACTTATAAATGCACTGCACACAGTCAAGTGTTTCAGACACACGAGGCAAACTCATTTTTTGGAGATAACGCTTCAATGACAACTGTGCCCTTGTTGATGACTGCATACTGAGATTCATTTCCCAACTTTGAACTCTAAGGGCTCCAAGCAATCGCCGTGGTGCTTATTATTATCAATCAAAATAATCTCATAACAAAAGATGCTGAAACGCTGGGCGCTGGCGCTGGCCCAGAAGTCCAGTTTCAGTAGAAAGCAGACTCTTTTTATTTAAAAAGACAGAATGGCTCATTTAATGGCTCAAACTTGTATATTACAGCATACTAGAAATAGTAATTGGCTGTATTCTAGCAGTGTAAAACTGTATGATCGGGATGATGGGGTATGCCTAAGTACCGTACCAAAACAAAAGATGACTTCTGCTTAGGTGTGCAGATAATAGTAATATTTAATTAATAATAATGAATGAAATTAAAGTATTAATGATTTAATGGTAGTAATAATAATATTAGTAGCAAATAGAGTGCATGTAAATTTCATAGTCTGTAAGCAGATAGCAGTGGCAGGAGGGTGGGCAGCTGATCTGATGCCGGTAACAGGGTGGCCCGGCAGTCAGTCTTCCCTCTGAGTCAGTCCGGACAAGTAGCCAGTCATTAACCCGGAGAGGGTAAAGAGAATTAGTTCTGATTGGATTTATGTAGTATAAAAAATATAAGCAGTATCAAAGTGTGGTCGACGATTCCAGGAGACTAGCATAGCCTAATTACAAGGAGGGAGCCAGAAGGTAATACAGACATGGGAGCACCCTGAAACACTGACATCCATCTATTCCACCATCCACAGACCGGACTGATCCCATGCAAACGGCTGTTTACAACAATTCCCTGTGCCCATGAATTGAATTTCTGTGCCCATGAATTGAATTTTTGTGCCCATGAATGAATTTATCCGATTGGATACCGGTTGCAGATCGAGTGGGATCTGCAACCGCTATCCAATCGGAAAAATTAATTACCAAAAAAAAGAGTTTGCAATCTGTTAAGGTCACCTCCCACGATAAAATTCATCACTACAACCATAGATCATTAGAAGAGAATCATGAAGGTGAATTGGCAGGATTAGATGATAAACATCAGTTAAGTGTGTACTTAATTGTTATTTGCTAATTACTTAATAAGTTCATTAATAAATAATGCTAACTAATATATCAATAATAGAGACAAAGTCATAATTAACTAGAAAAGTGCATTACCTGAAGCAAACGCAGAACAGTTGCGCAGCTCATACGGCTCCCACTGGTTGCTATGGTGTTGCTAGGTGGTTGGTAAATGGTTATGCAGTGGTTGTTGGGTGGGGTCCCAGGTGGTTGCTGTGGTATGGTGTTTTTAGGTTGTGTCCCAGGTGGCTGCTGTGGTGTTGCTAGGTGGTTGCTACTGTATCCTAGGCGGTTGCTATGGTGTTGCTAGGTAGTGGGTAAGTGGTTATGCTGTTGCTAAATGGTTGTTTTTTTGTATCCCAGGTGGTTGCTATGGTATTGCTAGGTGGTTGCTATGGTGTTGCTAAACTAAGCAGAGCTTTCAGCCTAGACGTGAAGATTGAAACTGTGTCTGAGCCCCAAACATTATCTGGAAGGCTGTACAGGAAAAGGCTCTTCCCCCTGCTGTATTCTCTGGATTCTGGGAACTAGTAAGAAGCCAGCAAACCAATGTTAATACATCGTAACAGTCATAACAATCATCCATCATTTTTTTTTCCATGATTTCCATGAATTGGGCTCTCGTTCTCCAACATCTGATTAATTCTGTGTTCTGTAAATCATCCATTGATCGACTCTTTTGGTGCATTATTAAGTAGAATACCTGAACATAAGCAACATAAGGTGACCAAACTTATGACTGGGATTAGATGTGCATTTCTTGAAAATCGAAAACCAAGGTGATCCTTATTATGGTAAGTGGAGAAAGGGGGCTGAGTGATATCAGTGAGCGCGATACAGATCATAGCGGAGGGGTCAGCAAGGTCTGATCTATGGAAGCGTTTCATTGCTTCATATTCATCCATCTGATTGAGCCTGGAGTGTGTGCCACATTTCAATCGGTGCTTGGCCCCCTCCTAATAGCTCCGCCATCCATATGCACATAGGAAGAAAGTGAAGGTGAAGGTGAAACTGATGCCTCCCATTGGTCTCCTGCTCTCTTAAACATGCCGAGCATGCTGTAGCTCCGTTTTCTTTTTTTGCATTGGAGCGTCGGCCCATAACCTTCAGAAAGCACGTCTGAATGGGATTTGAATCTTAAGAAATGCTGAAATGTCTATAGAGGGCAGCACTGAATGGTAAAGTACGCTTTGGCTAATTGGCACAGAAAGCAGGTGCTTAGCTCTGGTCCGGCTCAGGCACTGGGTCATCTTGCATAGCTTTAATGCAAGATTGGCCTTTTTGGCCCTTGAAGCTCTTCGCTGACTGCAGATAACCTTTAGAAAAGTATTCGACTCTGAGAGGTGGGAGGAATAACCACAGTGGACAAGACTGAGGCATGCTGAGGGCTCTGATGTAAGATCATGGCTCAGACTGGGATCAAGTGTGTAACTGTGTGCTAGTGAATGCAGAGACTGTAGTAGGTTTAATACAGGAGGTCCATGTGAGTGAGGCTTGCCTCTGGATAGGTGATTCAAGTCCTACAGTATAAGGACACCTTTAGAATTCTACGGTTGCTCTGATGAATTTGCTAAAAAACATGATGCTGGACTTTACCATGGGGACATCTTTCCAGACTAGTCTGTGTGTCAGATTGGATCTTCTTAGGTCACCTACCTCGATAAAATTCATCACAGCAACTGTAGATCATTAGAAGAGAATCATGAAGAAGAGTAGGCAGGAGTAGGTGATGGATTTGAACATCAGTTAAGTGTGTACTTAATTATTAATAAATAATAATAAATAATAAATAATACTAATAATAACTACTACTAATAAAATAAACGTGAACTAGAGCTAACTACTGTAGAAACCTGAAGAAAACACAGAATGGTTACACAGCTTAAACTATTTACAGGTTGCTATGGCGTTGCTAGGTGGTTGCTATGGCATTACTAGGTCTTTGCTATGGTGTTGCTAGGTGGTTACTGTTGTGCTGCTAAGTGGTTGCTATAGTGTTGCTAGGTGGTTGCTATAGTGTTGCTAGGTGGTTGCTATGGTGTTGTTAGGTGGTTGCTACAGTGTGCTATGGTGTTGATAAATGGTTGCTATGGTGTTGTTAGGTGGTTGCTACAGTGTGCCAGGTGGCTACTATGGTGTTGCTAAATGGTTGCTTTGGTGTTGCTAGGCGATTACTATGATGTTGCTAGCTGGTTGCTACGAATGTCCCAGGTAGTTACTATGGTGTTGCTAAGTGGTTGCTATGGTGTTGCTAATTGGTTGCTACTGTATCCTGTGTGGTTACTGTGGTGTTGCTAGGAGATTGCTTCACTGTCCCAGTTGTTTATTGTGGTGTTGTTTAGTGGTTGCTGCGGTGTCCCAGGTGGTTACTATGGTGTTGCTAAGTGGTTGCTAGCTGGTTGCAGTGTTGTTGCTAGCTGGGTGCTACACATTTGCAGGTATGTTATTATGTTATTCCATGGCGTTGCTATGGTGTTGTTCAGTGGTTGCTATGGTGTATCAGATGGATGTCAAGTGGTGGTTGTGGTGGCCCATGAGGTTGTTTGGGTGTTTGTAGTGTATTTCTGTCATTGTGATGTAAGAAGGGTGTCAAAACTTTTTCTTTCCTATGGGGAAGAAGTGTTAAGTGGAAGCTCTGTGTTAATAATGAATTATATTGAATTAATAATTAATGATTAATGATTACTAAATCGTGTGTTTAGTCATTTCTGCTGACTGGAAGAGAGAGCACCAGCATGACTTGCAGTTTTCCCAGGGTCTTACTGAGTCTAATGAACGGGGCTCTTATCGTACTGAAGTCTGTGGCTGCAGCTTTCTATGAGCAGGCGGACTCACCTGAAGTCCCGGGCACACGCTGAGCTGCACTGGGCCCAGCGAGGCTGACATAATGGAGCACTGTGGAGCCTCTCCAGCCTCTCCGGGTCCTGGTGCTGGGACAGCTGCTCCATGGCAGCCTCCAATCCTTGGCACAAGCCTATTAATTAGACTCCTACAGAACAGGATGCAGCTTCGGGGGAGCTGTGAGGTGTGCACTGATTTACTATACAGCCAGGGACCGCCACTGTGTCTAGTCCAAAGGGCCTCCTTTCGTTTGGAGCCTTTTGAAGCGAGCAGCTTTGGGGAAAAAAAGCTCAGGCCAGCTTTTAGATGGAGGGTGTTGATGAAGGAGCCAGGCGAGTGCTCTGGCGGTGGAGGCAGATTGGAAAACAGTCGCCAAGTCTTTCACTATGTTGGGGGCTTTTGTTGATTTATTGAACTCATAGGCTGGAGCCTGGAATAATATTGTCACACCCGTGAAGGAGCTCGGAGTTAAAGCCAGCGCGGTGTGGTTTTTAAAGCCTCGTTGTTTACTTTCAGCTTTACTCATGGATTTCTTTGATATGCCTCGAGAGCTCAAACGTTGAGCTTTCTTATCCTACCTGAAACCAACCAAATATTCTCTGAGACAGACAGACCTGGGTCTGGTTGGTTAACAGAGTTACCATGGTAGTACATCAGGTTCTTGCCAGAAGATCAGGCCTTGTGAAGAAGGAGGAGCCATATCAAGTCAAGTCAAGTGGGTTTTTATTGTCATTTCAGCTACATACAGAGTACTCAGTGAAACGAAACAACGTTCCTCCAGGACCATGGTGCAACATAGACACAGTGCATACAGAACACAAGTGCAACACAGACAGAGAATAATTAATAATTAGGGGTAGTGTGCAAATTATGCAGTGTGTAATAAATATTGTGTGTGTGCATGGAACAGAAAGAAACATCAGTTCAGAAGTTGAGTTGTGTTGAGGAGTCTGATGGCTTGGGGGAAGAAGCTGTTGCAGAGTCTGGTCGTGTTGGACTGGATGCTGCGGTACCTTCTTCCTGATGGCAGGAGGGAGAACAGTCTGTGTGAAGGGTGGGTGGAGTCATCCACAATGCTGGTTGCTTTGCGGATGCAGCAGGCAGTGTACTTCGAAACCAAGACTCTAAGCTACTTTAGGACATGGTGATCACCTAGGACCTCAACGGACTCTAATAAGGTAATTATTGTCTATATCGCTGTTCCCTTGGACTGAAATCGTCAACTTGGTGCAGAGAAGAGGCAAGAGTACCATGACTTGGCTGTGGAGCTGTAGGGCATGTGGAACTAGGGCTGGGCGATATGGTAATATAAAATACTGTATCATGATATTTAGAAACTTTCACAATACAATACATGTAATCACAGACTAAACACATCAGTAGTATCAGATTCTTATAAACTACTATCAGATCCTCTCCTGTACTGAATACAGTGATTATTATTCAGCATCTGCTGCTCTTCATCTAATTAACCCTTCAGTCTAATTACACTGTTAGTAATGAAACCTGCAGCTGACCAGTAGATGTTTATTAAGCACTATCAGTCTCCTACATATGCTTAGAAAAGAATACTGTTATCACAATATCAAAATTTATTGCGATATGATAAAATATCGTCATATTGCCCAGCTCTAAGTGGAACCTTACATCAGTTGAAGTGGTAATCTCCATAAGTGGCCTCTATTGAGATTGCTGTGTCTATTGAGCTAACTATGGTGCTACACCTGTAACCATCATCATGACGTCTTGCCATCAAGCATGGTTAGACCTTGATTAAGTGAAAAAATCTATAATAATAATAATAATAATAATAATAACTAGTGTTGCACCGATACTGATAGTGTAACGGTATCAGAGCCAATACTGGCACTTGCACACAGTATTGGTATCAGCAACAGAGAGCACCGATATCATGAAGTTTAATGACGCCCTAGAAATTTTTGGTTTGCATACTTTATGAAACCAAATGTGTAAACAACCAATAAACAGCCAGTTATTAATAGTTATTACCATTAAACTGACTTTTAATGAACTTAATGCACTTTTTCAATAAAGTTTAAGAGTTTAAGCAGCTTGTTTTAAAGCCACACACTAAAGTTTAGCAATAATCTGTAAATAATATTGTTATTGCTTTTTTAAATTCTTATCTATATTGTGTATATACTGTAAATTATTTCTCATTTTTTTTGTAACTGAGTGTCTTGCTATCCCTTTCTGCTGTGACACTGAGAATCTCCCCACTGTGGGACTAATAAAGAATGATCTTATCTTATATTTTATGTTTTTACGTAGACGTGTGTTTTTAATGAAATGTGAATTTTAAACACCAAATAAAATCTGTGTGGTCGAGCTTATAGCTCGTCTCATAGCTCTGAGTATCTTCAGATGTGCAGTTCCTCAGCCAGTACATGCTGTTCTTTTTAAGGAGTATCAGTATATATTATAGCCATTGATCGAGTATTACAGTCAGAGTTGGTATCGGTACTCTGTATCGGCAGATACTTGAAGATCTAGTATCGGTATCGGAAAGGAAAAAGTGATATCGGTGCATCCCTAATAATAACCAACAGTAACAATAACACTAACAATAATAATAATGTTCTAATATTTTTTTTATATTAATATAGACTTTAGTTCATGTTTCTATTCATTTTAGTACGGTTGTAGCAGCTGAGAACATCCTACAGATTTTTGAATCAGTAAAATAATATTGTTTTTAACACATTTAAGCTTTTTTTTAATATAATATTGAAGAAATGCTGCGTATTTAACTGAGTTTAATCAATGGGTTAGTTGGACTGATGCTATAATTTTGGAAGAGGGACCAACAGAGACTTTCATTAAGCTCATTTGTTAAGGAAACACTTGCAGAACTTTCCAGCTCATTCTTTCCTCACATCCTTCATTAGATTGATTGATTGTTTTGGGGACACTCTGACACCTGATTAGCTAGTCAAAAAAGGGTGCATCTTAATGTTCAAGCTAGAAGTGTGAGATATAGACTAGAACTCGCCTCTGCAGGAGGGTAAACCTGCATCTGTCAAATTTACCCGAGTGAAAAATGCCGGTCCCTTTTGCCTTTCGTGTCCTGCGTATTACAAACATAGGAACAGCAGAGCTGATCTTACATCTGCAGTCTTGCTCCGGGACTTGATAAATGTGTGCGGAGTAGCATCGCCGAGCAGCTGCGGTGTAGGAGAATGACTGCTGACATACGCGCAATGAATTACATACTTTTATGGAAGCCTTTTAGAGGACTATTTTTATGTAAAGGGCACTGCTGCTGGTGTCTGTCCGCCAGAAGATAGATGTATAGTGGCTGATTTACTATACAGCCAGAGATATTGCCTCTCTTCACATTTTTCCAGAAATCAAATAAGCCGATTCAGCGTCACGATACTTGCCTCCATATCAAAACACTTACGCGGCCCAAAATATAGCCGGAAAAACCCAGTGGCATTTAATCCAGCACTTGAGCGACAGCTAAGCGCTTTTTGATGGATGGATACAGTCTCAATTAAAGAGGCCTGACCGTGTGCTGCCGTGGCTCGCAGGTGAAGACATATTTCAGCTCCTCCCCAGCCAGAGTCCTCCAAAAGGTCAGTGTGCCACTTCATCAAACATCAGAGCGCTCCGGCCGGACCGTCAGCGCTACGTGACCCGCTGTTCCGGCTGCGCTTAAAGTTCATTGCTAACCGGCTCCAAAGCAAGCCAGCTCGCCCTCTGCTCCCTTTCTGAACAAGATCAGTCAGCGCTATTCTCCTGCTGCTTCACCTCCCCCACCTCCACATCGCTGACATTTCCTTGCTGCTAGCAACACCGCTCGGTTCGAAGGCGGATGCTAACTGCTTGGGGACTGGGAATTTCCCGGACAAGTTCTTTTGGCCCGATCCCAATCCAACTCCTTTAATCTTTTCCTTTAGACCCCACCACAACAGGCCCTGCCAGCTCAGAAAATACACCACTGTGCAGACATGCATGCAATGTTTTGAATACATGTGAAATTCTGATGCAAGACTGATACCCTGTGTAAGATATGTGCTAAAGGCAATTTTTTCTTAGGAGACAGATCTGGTTCATTGGAATGGCTGTGGTTATGAGGAGACAGGGCTGGTTTATTTGTGGGGGTGTGGGGATGAGGAGCAGGGCTGGTTCACTGGTAGGGGTATTGGGAGAAAGGGCTGGTTCACTGGAAGGGGTGTGGGGATGAAGATCAGGACTGGTTTGTTGGTAGGGGTTTTGGGAGAAAGGGCTGGTTCACTGGAAGGGGTATGGGGTGTGGAGACAGGGCTGGTTCATTGGTAGAGGTAAAGGGATGAGGAGACAAGGAGCCTGGTTAATTGGTAGGGGTAGAGGCATGGGGAGACGAGTCTGGATCATTGGTAGGAACGTGGGGATGAGGAGCAGGGCTGGTTCACTGGTAGGGGTATGGGAATGAAGAGCAGGGCTGGTCCAATGGTATGGGGATTGGGAGACATGGCTGGTTCACTTGGTAGGGGTGTGAGGATGAGGAGCAGGGCTGGTTCATTGGTAGGGGTATGGGGATGAAGAGACCGGGCTGGTTCATTGGTAGGGGTATGGGGATGAGGAAACAAGGAGCCTGGTTAATTGGTAGGGGTATAGGCATGGGGAGACGAGTCTGAATCATTGGTAGGAATGTGGGGATGAGGAGCAGGGCTGGTTCACTGGTAGGGGTATGGGGAGGAAGGGCTGGTTTACTGGTAGGGGTATGGGAATGAAGAGCAGGGCTGGTCCAGTGGTAGGGGTATTGGGTGAGGAGACATGGCTGGTTTATTGGTAGGGGTATAGGGTGAGGAGACATGGCTGGTTTATTGGTAGATGTGTGGGGATTGTGGCAGGGCTGGTTTATTGGTATGGGGATGAAGAGACCAGGCTGGTTCATTGTTAGAGGTAAAGGGATGAGGAGACGAGGAGCCTGGTTCATTGGTAGGGGTATGGGCATGGGGAAACAAGGCTGATTCACAGGTAGGGGTATGGGGATAGGGAGACAGAGCTGGTCCATTGGTATGGGGAAAGGGAGACCAGGCTGGTTCATTGGTCAAGGGATGAGTAGACAGGGCTGGATCATTAGTAGGGGTGGGTATGGGGGTGGGAAAACAGGGCTGCTGTGCCTAAGGCTGCAAATGTTGGGCCGGGCGCCAAGCAGGAGCAGAACAACTGATTTAGTATACACAGCTTGCTAAATGTTTGGCTGCATTGATTAAATGTCAGCTAAAAGAGGAATAAATGGTCTTTGAAGTAATTCAGTAACTAATGTTAGAAGTGCAAAAGTTGTGGTTCTCCATCACTGTATTCTTTAAAACATCCATAAAGGTTCTCCTCAGATCAACACCTGGTTTGGTGGTAAATCAGGGCTTAATGATGGTAAATCAGGTGAGCTGCTGCTGCTGCTGCTGCTGCTGATGGAGTTGAACACATCCTCCACGCTGTGCTGGCTGGACTACTTTTTCCTTTCCGATACCAGATTTTCGAGTACGTTTACATTTTACATTTACGGCATTTAGCTGAAGCTCTTATCCAGAGCGACTTACAAGGTTACTCGTATTACAGAGGAGGGCCAATGTAGCATTAGGAGTCTTGCCCAAGGACTCTTATTGGTGTAGTGCAGCACCCACAGTCACCCAGACCGGGAATCGAACCCCTGTCTCCCACATAGTGTGGTAACTCAGTGGTAGGTGGTGGTGTTGCACCACACCAACCACTGATGTACCGAGTACCAATGCCGATATCACTTCTGACTTAAATCCTGGATAGACGGCTCTAAATCCTGATATTTATAGTGTTCCACTTTTTATAGGCTATACTTTTTATATCTGATCCCAAAGAAGATCTAATACGCTTGAAGGAACAGCGTTTACTGGTTGAGGAACGGCACATTTGAGAAGTTTCAGAGTTATGAAATAATAAAAATGGCAACAGAGCAGAAACATGGGCAGGTAGGGAAGCAGAATCTGGCTCAGCTTCACCAAACAGCTATTAACTGATGTTAAAATCCACATTTCAGAGCCGTGAAAATTCCAATGGCAACTTTTAAACTTTTTTAGAACCAAAACCAGAACCAAAAAAAGTTCTAAAGTTCATTGAATGTCTGTTCATTGAATGTTTAATAGAAATAAGTATTTATGACTGGCTTTTACTGGTTGCTTAAACGTTGGGTTTCAACAAAATATACAAATAAAAATGTTCTATATAAAAAAGCAATGTAGGGCGTCAGTAAGCTTCATGGTATCGGTGCTGATACAGATACTGTGTGTAATAACTATAGAAGAATAACTGATCCGAATCTTCTGGAGGCCTAAATGGTTGTTTGCCTGCTTAAAGGATTCTATACTACTGCGGAAAACCTTTTGCTAATGCTTCTTCCTTCCAAAAAAAGTTTAATCTAATAACAAAGAGTTCCTCCATTAATTCGGCCCTATATAGACTATAGACTATAGACTATATACCCATGAATGTCTCGCTGATCTCGCTGATGACTCCATTTTTGTAGTGGGCTTTAATCTAGCTGTCACTGATCCATACGCTTTCTATAAATCCTGAATATTTAATTTATTATAAATGTATTTATACTGTGTCACATGGCATGCATAATCCCTTACGATGCCTGCCATAATTGCATTATACCCTGATCAGCTATTGTGTTGATTATCTATCTATTATCCCTTTAAGAGGTGGATATATTAGACAGCAAGTAAACAATCACTTCTTAAAGTGCTGAATCAGTAAATATGGGCAATCGTAAGAATCTGAGACACTTCGACATTAACTAGATTGTGGGTCAGATCATCTCCAAAACATCAGGAAGGTCTTGTAAGGTGTTCCCGATATACAGCGGTCAGTACCTACCAAAACGGCTCCAAAGAAGGACAACTGGTGAACCAATCACCGGGTGCTGGGCACCCCAGGCTACTGTTACTACTGTGATGCATAGCTTGAAGCATCTACTGCTAACGTCTTGGTGCCAGACACCACAGGACCCCTTCAGATGTCTTGTGGGGTCCATGCAACATTGGCTCAGAGCTTTTCTTTGGAACAAGGGTGACCTGCACAGTATCAGGCAGGTGATTTTAATGTTATGGCTGATTGACAATATGCCTTGAGCAGTTTTCAGCGCTTCAGACCGCTTCAGGATGTCTCTGCTTGGGTCGTTCCGCTGGTATGGAGTTTTGTGATGTGCAGTCTCTAAAGACTTTGTTCTCGGTGACGAGGGCACTACCTTTTAGGCCGGATAGAACACTCTGACACATTGCCATTACAGCTAATGGAGTTTGGTATGGCTCATTAGCTCTTCGTAGGCTATTGCTTAGTAGCACTATTTTGCGATGGCAAATTGGTTTGTGAGGATGATCTCTTGCTAATGGCTATCTCTAATGCAAAGCTAATGTAGTGGTCAGAGCCCCTCTCATGAATCCAGATGAAACAGAAGGGCTAAAGACAGAGAGATGGCCGACAGCACAGGATCTTGGAAGAGTTCCTGTTCAAACAGAGGCGTTTGAGTACTGAATTACAATTTAAAAGCCGAGCTTTATGGCTTCAGCACTGCCATGCCTGCTGATAAAACGGTTCCAGAGATCATAAACGACTCTGCTGGCTTAATAACTTGTGCTGGGGAGTGTCCAGAGACAGAAGGTTTGTTTGTATTCTTGATATAATTTATTAAACCCCCACTGAAGTACAATCTCTTTTTCAAATAGAACCTGAGATTAAAACAATGCTGTAAAGCCAAATATGCGATCAAATTAAGGATGCAGTACTGGAGCATAGCCTAGAGGCTTGGTACTGTGGTGTATTTACTTTATGTAGTGAAGTGCTGAGGGCTGTTAAAACTCCCCCAGATTAGAACTCCCCCTATCAGATGGGAGAAGGCCTTCCTATTTTCAGACTCCTGATCATAGAGGTCTGTGGTGTTGATGGGATTTGAGCTTATGACCTCCTGAGTCTCTTGACAAGCAGGCAGTTGCTCCACTCTAGAGCTGTGAAGCCATGCAGGAAGAAAAGGTACATTTACTCAGAACTGTGATGTGATTTCACAGCTGTAGACCGGCCCTACAGTCTAACTGCTGCTTAGCAAGTGTGAGGAAGTCATACATTCAAATCCCAGCAAGGCCTCAGCACTCAGAGCTCCACTATCAAAAGCCTCCCAGTCTGGCGACGTCATGTAACAGGAGGACTTCTAACCTGCAGATGGAAATAAACAGTAAACACATTGAGGGGGAGGAGCCACAGACTAAACATCGTACACAGTATTTAATGCCAGGCGTGGGCTTGAGGGCTTTAAGGCCTACCAGCATTGAGCTGTGGGGCAGTGGAAGAACTGTGCTCTCTGAAATGATGGTGGTGGAGCTCCATCCAGTACTTTTGGGATTAGTTGGGGATGATGAGGTGGGGTGGTGATCATCATCCAACATCCTGACCCCCTTACTGACCTTGCAATCAAATCCTCACAACAATACTCCTCCCAAAACCAGTAGAAGGTTTTCATCCCTGGACAGTAGACACCGTTACTCCATCAAAAGCTGGATAGCTCTTTTTTTTTTCTCCCTACCCTTGATTTTGAAAGAAATGATGATTGAGAAGGTGTCCCAATACTTTTGTCTGTGTTGTTGCGTTAACTAAAAAAATGCTGTGGGATCAATTGCTCGTACCAATTTAATGGTTTAATGGCTGAATCTATGAGGTTATGATGGTAAATAAGGCTCTCCGACACACTGCTTTGAGTGCATCTCGTCGTGGTGCAGCAGAGCCTCTCCGAAACTCCTTTTTTCACTGCATATTTTTTTCTGCTCCAGCTAAGAGCCTCTAAAGTTATGCCTAGAAAAATAAAAATGAGGAAAAGTGCAGCAATTGCTATAAAGCCCTGCGTTTTGCACCATCTATCATTCTGCCTATAGCAGGCATAGGGTAATCAACAACAAATAGACTGCTGAATAGCGACTGTATTATTATAGTCACTTCTGCTTGGCTGTGGCTTGAGCAATTCAGTCTTTTTTTTTTTTTTTTTTTCTTTTGTCCTAATCAGAGAAAAAGCCATTGTTTTTCCAAACAATGCAATCCGTTGGGAGAAAAAGGCAAGCCTGAAGAATGTGGTGGTAGTGGTGGAGGTGGGAGGTGGGGTTTATGTGTAAATGGGTTGGCTGTAAATATAATCTGGCGTAATTGAAGTGTTTATGGTTTTTCCTGTGGAGCATGGTGGAGCACGGTGCCGCAGTGGGCCATTCATCTTCAGTGCACAGCGTAGCACTCGAGCTGGAAAAAAAAAAAGTGGTTTTATTTCCAGAAACTTGGTGACAGAAGACATTTTTTTATTTATTATTTTATTATTTCTGTGGGAAGCACTTTTTTCTCGTACCGTGTGACACCTCCGCAGAAGCTGGATCGGTGGGCTGATTCGTCAGTGGCGTTCTGCTTGTTTTCCTTGAGGCCAAACGGATGCAAATGAAGGCGTGTTTAGAAGTCGCTGTTTTTGTCTCTGGTGGGCCACGCTGGTGTTGCTCTTTTATCACTGATCTGCCGTGTTGTGTGTGTGGGGTTTAATGAGTGCCCATGCTCACACCTTTGCGTGTTATTTCTGCTGCTGTCGATGCAGGAAAACAACACTATGCATGGCATTAAAGAGAGAGACAGAGAGATAGAGAGAGAGCGAGAGTAAAAACGTTAGCCTTAAAGTTTCCAGCAGAATCATGAAAGTGAAAGTGTCATGGCTGTGAAACTGTGTGTACTGGGACGACCTGTCAGGGAAGTCCTCCTCCCCCAATTACGCTGCTGGAGTAGTGCGTTGTTTCCGCGTATACTCATGTGCATGACAATGAGGACACCCTATTAAATATTTAGTTGCTAAATATTAAGAAATAAGGACATTATGGACACTATGTAGGGGGGTGAGGTGGGTGGTGATCGTCCACATCCGAACATCCTGACCTCACTAAGTACAATCAAATCGGCACAGCAATGCTCCTCCTCCAAAATCTCATAGAAAGCATCCTTCCTTGGACAGAAGAGACTTTATTGTTTCTCCAACAAAAGCAGGATCAACTCCTTTTGATCTGAATGATTTCAGAAGAAATGTAATATGAGCAGGTGTCCCAATACTTTTGTCCAAATATGTAAATCAGGAAGTTTTGGATTAGCTCAATTAGGATTAATCTGAGGATGTTTGTGGAGTGACCAGAGGCGTGAGCTTCAGATCTGTTACACTGAGTAAATCCCTGTTCTTTATTTCCTTTGTAGTCCAGGTACAGTGTGTGTGTGTGTGTGTGTGTGTGTGTGTGTGTGTGTGTGTGTGTGTGTGTGTGTGTGTGTGTGAGAGGCTACACCGTTCTGTGGGCTGGATGAGGACAGCTAATGCTATTCATTGTATTCTGTGCTTTATGTCCTGCTTGCTCTACATGGTTGATTTTCTCGATACATTAAAAAATATCTGCAATCTGTTCTCAGACAGTGCAGCTGTGTGGACCTCTGACCCCAGGGAAGTGTATGTGTGTGTGTGTTATTACAGCCCAGCAATGCAGGATATGGGGCGCAGCAGCAGGTTTACACACTCATAAAATGAAACACCTTCCTCTCCCACGTGCTACTGAGTACTGAGGGGGGTCTGGAGAGGCATTGGAGTAGAACGGTACTTGCGGGAGTGGTGAGGGCACACACACACACACAGAGGTGTGAAAGTATTGATTGCATTACTCAGGTAGAACTAAGTGGAGATACTAGGTTTTAAAAGACTTCTATAGAAGCTGAAGTATCTGAAGCTTTTTCCTCCAGTAAAAGTGTAAAAGTACTGGTTTCAGAACGACTTCAAGTAGAAAAGTAAAAGTAATGGAAGGAAAACAAAGGCTGAAAGCTTAGGCCGCGTCACAGGGGTCTATAGTGCCCTACCCCCCCCTCCCTCCCCAAAAACCCATTCCTCTAAAAGTCATAATGAGGAGAATGATCTATTAAAATGTTGATGTTAAAAATGTTTGGCTGCACTAGGCTCCTGTTTCAGCTGCAGATCTGCCCATTGAAAATGAAGCATTTCAGTAATATCAGCTCTATTAAAGGAGCGTCTCTGTGCTCTACTGAGCATCAACATGAGCTTCATGGAGGAAAATATGAGGAGTCGTTGTCTAGAAGTTCTGTAAAGCTGCAGAAAGTCAGACTTCAGAGGCGTGTGATCAATAAGCTTTATTGGAGTGTAAATGTGGGGCTCAGTCGGGACGTTTCACTGCAGCTCTCTTGAGTCTCTGCCACGGACACAGTCTTCATACTAGACTACAGACGTCTGCTGTGAGCTCGCTGGAGAGGGACGGGACGTGTACAGGTGTGATGGATCTCTTATAAACCAATAGGGAGTCAGAATGGTGTGTGTTTATACTTCTCATCCAGACATTGCCCAGCTCTACTGTAGTCTTGTTTGCCTAGTTTTATTTATTCCTGTAGCATTACATTGTTGACCGTATCAAAGACATTTGGCTTTTTCATGTAAAGAAAATGTGTGTGTGTGTGTGTGTATAATAATATGTAATGCATAAATATGAATCTTATAATATCAGTGTTACATGTAAGTGCTGCTAGTACATGTAAATAATAAATATAGGCTATAAATATTACTGTTGGCATGATAATGAAATTTCTAACTTGGATACCAGACTGAAAGATACTGGTATTCAGTGCCATTTTGCAGAGGTTTTAGGCACCTAACCCCATTCAGCAATCAGCAATAATGATCAATAAGAGAGTTTTTACTGCCGAAGCTCCAGATCTCATCAGATCAGATGCAGGTGAACATGAATCCAGTAAAAAGGAGAAACAAGAGCTTCTCATTCTGAAGACAGAAAGTAGTGAGATCTTGTCAGTGAGCTAGTCTGAAGAACAGAGCTCGGTTCCTCCAGGGTTCTCCTGGACGACCCCCAGTCCAGCCAGAACAGCGTGGAGGATGTGTTCAACTCCATCAGCAGCAGCAGCAGCAGCAGCTCACCTGATTTACCATCATTAAGCCCTGATTTACCACCAAACCAGGTGTTGATCTGAGGAGAACTCTAAATAATACTAGACTCCATGAGAGAGGAGAACTTTGGAGATGTTCTAATGATGAACACAGTGATGGAGAACCTCCACCACCACTTTCTGTAGGAATATCAGTGTTTTACTGAGGAGATAAACACTTACTGCCATCAAGTCCTGACATTGTATTAAAACAGATGTGTGTGTGTGTGTGTGTGTGTGTGTGTGTGTGTGTGTGTGTGTGTGTGTGTTCTCCTGATAAAGAGTAAAACTGGCGCTGTAAACGGCAGCTGTTTGAGAACTCTGTCCACGTGTGCTTGGACAGCGCTGGGGCTGGAGTGGGCTTTTATCCGGGAGAAGGATGTCTCTCCTAATTTCCCCTTCTCTCTTCTCTGGGCCCCAGCAGTGTGTGAGGAGCCAAAGAGGAAGAGAGAAAGCGAGAGAGAGAGAGAGAGAGTGAGAGAGTGCTGCTTCCTTCCCCATACTTCTATCCCAGCCCAATACAGAGCGGGCGAGAGAGAGAGAGATGACCTGGAAGATCCAATCAGTGCAGAAAAACATTTGGTGTCTCTCTCCATAGGGGAAAGCAGGCTAAGCTTGAGTGCCGCTCCTTTCCTCCTCTTCCTCCTCTTTCCGTTTCTCTCCTGCCTTCCCTGCTGTTCCGCATTTTTGTTGGAGGAGCAGCAGCCGAGACGTGCTGGAAGTTTGCTTTTTTGGTTTGGCGCTGGAGCTAAAGGGGTAATGTACTGTAGCTAACAAGCAGCGTACATTTATAGCCTACAAAGTACCATGGTGCTAGGTAGGGAATCAGAGTTCTGTAAGGGATCTTGGGGCCCGTACCCGACACGTCAGTTGGATTTGGCTGTTCCTCTATTTTCTTTTTCAGCAGACAGACTTCTGGCAAAGGGAAAAGCCATAAAATTAGAAGTAGCTTCCACACAATTGGCCGTGCTGTCTCCGGGGTGGGTAGATGGCGCTCTCCCCCCCCACATCGCTTCGCTGCGGTGCTGGCTGTCACTGGCGTCTGCAGGCTGGTGCGTTGGAGCCGTGGGTGCAGGGATTTCCTCCAGGCGCGTTGGCTGCCTGGTGATGTTGCATCATTCGGAGGGGGCGTGTGCCAGTCTGCCTTTACTGGTCGGGGACATCCCGTGCGAAATGGGGTAGGGGCGGGTGAAGTATGTACAGGTTGGGTAATTGCCAGTCTAGCTTAAATTCAACCAGGAACCGGGAACAGCCCACAAGACCGACCTGATGTTCTGGAGATGTTCTGGAGATGTTCTGGAGATGT
Organism: Salminus brasiliensis; assembly: GCF_030463535.1. NCBI lineage: Eukaryota > Metazoa > Chordata > Actinopteri > Characiformes > Bryconidae > Salminus > Salminus brasiliensis. The sequence continues at coordinate 4,775,459 of NC_132882.1, read as the reverse complement.
TCTGGAGATGTTCTGGAGATGTTCTGACCCAGTTCTTCTCAAAGTGGATCAGATACTTGTGTGTTTTATAACACATCACTTTCAAGAACTGACTGTTCACTCGCCACCTAATATATCCACCCCATGGCAGATGCCATTGGGCCGAATTTGGACTCTGAGTGAAGCTGTGTTAATTAAATTCCCTCTCTATCATTCCCTCACGCAGAAAGGGGCTCGAGTTATTGGACGCCAGGTGTTCATTTGCTCGCTACCTATCCAGGTAAATGTACAGAGGGAGTGAGCGGAGATTAAACTCTCCACTCCAGGAAAAATGTACTAGTGGGTTGATCTCCGGAGAGCTCAACATATTGATTGTTCCCGTTCTCTTACATGCATGTCTGCTAGATAGCATGAAAGTAAATGAAAAAAAAAAAAAGACTGCCGTCTCTGCTGGTGCTCCTGATTCATCAGGGGAGTGAGGAGGCCCTGCGGCCTTTCCACAGACTCAGCTCGGCTAAAGGGAGCATTAGCAACCAGGTGCCTGCACATCTTTTATTTCCGTCTCAGCCAGGAGGCCTTGTTTTTGGAGCGAAGTGCAGCTGCTCTTGGTTTTAGCTGCAGGGTGCTCCTCTGCGTTGTGTAAAACCAGGTTCCACTGAGAATTAGGAAATTTCCTACAAACACAGGCGAGTCTTAAGAAGTGTCTGGCAGGTTTCCTTTGATGCTTAGAATTCATGGTGATAATTTAAGTATGAGATTTTGCTATGGGGTGGGGAGGGGGTCACGAGTTCAAATCCCGAGCCATGCTGCTTTGCCGTCAGCAGCCAGAGTCAGAAAGAGCACAATTAGTCATGCTCTCTTTGGGTGCGTAGATGGCGCTCTCTTCACTCATCACTCTGGTTAACCGGAGCTGGGGAGGGGATGGTCAGAAGGTGATGAAGAAGTGTCAGAATCTGAGACACTTTGACAATAACCAAACTGTGATGTTCTAGAGGACTGGGTCATCAGAGCATCTCCAGAACAAAGTCAGGCCAAGTCTTGTGGGGTTCAAGAAAGGACAGCCGGTGCACCGTTGACAGGGTCGTGGGCACCTAAGGCTCAGAGATGCTCATGGAGGCCCCACCTCACAACTTGCAGGACCTAAAGGATCTGCTGCTAACGTTGCGGTGCCAGATACCACAGCAGGACACTTTCAGAAGTCTCCTGGAGTCCATGTTTCAGGACGTTCTCAGAAAAGATTCAATTTCAAAATTGGGTAAAACATCTTCAAACATCTTGAGCAAAACATCTTCAGCTCTCCAAAATCATAACACCCTCAGCTCTCATCTCTTAGCTAGCAGTCATTTTTAGAGGTTTTGTGGTCAGATGCTTCTTCACAATGAGCTTTAATGACATTTGAAAAGAAGTGATGGAGCTTCATGTGACTCCCAGCATGCACATGCTAGCATTCTCCTTCCCAGCGCTGGTGGCATCGTGTGGTAGGTGGAGTTCTAGCAGCTGAGCCGAAATTGGAAATGGAAAGAGCTTCAATTTAGGCTATTTTGTGACTGTTTTGCTCTTACAGAATTGCTGTTATTATAAGTAGTAGTGGAGGTAGTATAAGTAGTATCTCTGCTGGTACATCTGATAATGCTTCTGAGAATGATGTTCCTGGAAGCATCAGCAGTTGTAGAGAGAAGATGATGATGATGATGATGGTAATAATATCAGCACTATCATTGGTCATTTGTCCCAAACTCTGGTTGAAAGAGGGGGAAAAAGTAGTGAGGGCTTGTGAAGCTTTATCATTTCCAAGTAAAATAAAAAATATGTATGTTTATTTTTGGAACCTTTTTATGATATATAATATAATTTATTTAAACATATATGTTTACATATATATGATCTATACAGTCATTGGAGGAGAAGCCCAACTTCTGACTGTATGTATGATGATATATATGATCTATACAGTCATTAGGGAGGAGCTGAACCATGAGATATATATATATATATATATATATATATATATATATATATATATATATATATATACATACAGTCAGCAGTTAAGCTTCTCCTCCAATGACTGTATGGATCTATACAGTCATTTAGGGAGGAGCTAAATCACACACACACTCCAATGACTGCATATATCATATATATCATATATATACAGTCATGCCCGAAAGTATTCATACCCCTGGCAAAGTTTGACTTAAATTTACTTTTATTTAACCAGAAGTTATATTTTTGCCTTGAAACGACACAGGCATCTCCCAGGAGATAACACGATGATGTACAAGAGGCATCATTGTGGGAAAAAGTATTTCTCAGCTTTTATACACATTTGAACAAAAAGTGGCATGTCCAAAATTATTCATACCCTTTGAAAACTGTCACAGTATATGGGAAAATCCAAAGTTCTATACCATTCCAAATAGTCCAAGCTGTTTTAAAGCATCCTAATTACCCTGATTCATTGGGAACAGCTGTTTTAATCAACTCAACAGGAGAAAAACAGCAGCTCTCTGCAGTTGGTTTGTGGACAGTCATGGCTAAGACAAAGGAGCTCACTAAGGACCTGCGGCTGTGCATTGTGGCCGCTCACAAGTCAGGAAAGGGCTATAAAGCCATATCAAAATGTTTTCAAGTTCCAGTGGCTACAGTGCAAAGTATTATTAAAAAATACAAGAAGTTCCGCACTGTGGAAAATCTCAGAAGATGTGGTCGGAAGCCAAAAGTGACACCTGTGCTGGCCAGGAGAATAGTGAGAGAGGTGAAGAAAAATCCAAGGATCACCACCAAGGCCATCCTGGTGAATCTGGACTCTGCTGGTGGCGACATCTCAAGGCAGACAGTTCAACAGACACTGCACACTGCTGGGTTCCACGGATGCAGGCCAAGGAGGACACCACTTCTCCAGAAAAGGCATACAAAAGCCCGCTTGACCTTTGCAAATGCTCATCTGGACAAAGAAGAAGACTTCTGGTGTTCTGTTTTATGGTCAGATGAAACAAAAATTGAATTGTTTGGCCACAATAATGTGTGCACCATTTGGCGTAAAAAAGGAGAAGCCTTCAACCCTAAGAACACCATCCCCACTGTCAAACATGGTGGTGGGAACCTAATGTTTTGGGGGTGTTTTTCAGCCAATGGACCAGGGAACTTGATCGCAGTAAATGGCACCATGAAAAAAGAGCAATACATCAAGATTCTCAACAACAACATCAGGCAGTCTGCAGAGAAACTTGGCCTTGGGAACCGGTGGACATTTCAGCACGACAACGACCCAAAACACACAGCCAAAGTGGTGAAGAAATGGTTAGCAGACAAAAACATTAATGTTTTGCAGTGGCCCAGCCAGAGTCCTGACTTGAATCCAATTGAGAATCTGTGGAGGGAGCTAAAGATCAGGGTGATGGCAAGGAGACCCTCGAACCTCAAAGAGTTGGAGCTCATCACTAAAGATGAATGATACCAGTGAAAAATACCAGTGGAGACATGCAAAAAGCTGGTCAGCAATTACAGAAAGCGTTTGATTGCTGTAATAGCCAATGAAGGCTTTTCTATTAATTATTGAGAAGGGTATGAATAATTTTGGACATGCCACTTTTTGTTCAAATGTGTATAAAAGCTGAGAAATACTTTTTCCCACAATGATGCCTCTTGTACATCATTGTGTTATCGCCTGGGAGATGCCTGTGTCATTTCCAGGCAAAAATATAATTTCTGGTTAAATAAAAGTAAATTTAAGTCAAACTTTGACAGGGGTATGAATACTTTCGGGCATGACTGTATATCATATATACAGTGGGTGGGTCAGCTCCTCCTCCAATGACTGTATAGATCATATATATATATATATATATATATATATATATATATATATATATATATATATTATACAGTCATTGGAGGAGGAGCTGACTCACTCACTGTATATATAATACATATATTATACTTACAGTCATTAGAGGAGAAGCTTAACTGCTGACTGTGTATATGATATATATGATTTATATAGTCATTATGACTATATAGACTATATGAAAGATAAGAGAGTCCTTTATTAGTCCCGCAGTGGGGAAATTCACAATAAATGAATTTCTACAGTCAGTGGGTTGAACATGCAGCAACTGCTGCTCTCACTAGACGTCATTGATGAAGGTTGGACACGTTTAATATTCAGTGATGTTGTTGTTGTTGTTGCTGTTCGGAGAGGCAGAGCATGGCACGCTTATGAAGGCCGATCCGCTCTGCTCCCGACAGCGACCCAGCAGGCAGCTGGAGTAATGTGGCTCAGTGTGTCATTCATCCTCTTCAACTGTGAGAGTTATCCCCACCCACGCTGCCTCCGGCCTCCACCACGCTGGAGGTGGGCAGTTATTATGGCTCCGGTACACATCACAGGTTAGTAGAGAGTTAAATGCCAAACCAACCCCCACTCCCACCCACTCCGGCAACGGCGGCTGATCTTTGAAGTGCTTTTGCAGAAAGATTTTGCTGTTTCTCGTCTCAGAAAAGGGCAGAATGTGTACGCAAACTGTCATGGTGCTTCTCTTAATGGTCTCCTTTTGGGCATCAAAGAGGGAGAGGCGAACAGACGGCTTGCTCAGGTAATTTAAACCCCCCTTTGAAAGGCTTTCAGAGAGCAGAACCGGTGGAGGAACACATTTGGAAAGTGAAGGCCCGGGCCAAGAGGCGCATTATGCAGACGTTAAACCGCGTCATGATGAATGAAGGGGTTTGGTGTATGAAGTTTTCATCTCCATGGTGTTGGAGAGTCTCTTTTGTGCTGGTGTGATGGACCTTGTATGATTAAACACCCAGCAAATCAGCATCATCCGTCAACTCTAGGCAAACGCTGATGAAGCTTTTTAGGTCCTGCTTCTTTCAACACTTCTGTATCATCGCAATCAGTGGATAATGATTACAGCACTCTTGCATAACCAGGTGTTTTACAGCTGTAAGTACTACAGCATTGCACAGCACTTTCAGTGGAGAATCCAGGACTAAAGGGTTACTCATACGTGCACCAATCAGCCATAACATTAAAACCACCTGCCTAATATTGTGTAGGTTCCCCTTGTGCCTCCAAAACAGGTCAGACTCATCAAAGCATGGCCTCCACAACACCTCTGACGGTGTCCTGTGGTATCTGGCACCAAGATGTAACACAGCAGATCCTTGATGTACTGTCAAAGAGCCTTGACCCTTGGCACCCATGACCACTGTATGCCGGTAACATCTCACAGGACCTGCCTGACTTTTGGAGTTTTGGAGAGATCTGACACTGTCTGTACTGGTTACAATCAGACTGATCAAGAGGTGGGATCTATTGAGATCAAATTATTAATATGGTAATGATGGCACATTAGCATGTTTGCATGCCTTCGTCAATGTATTTTTGGCTTTTGTGTGCTCCAGATGTCTCTGGAATTATGAAATATGTCAATGTGAGGACACATAACCTCCTATGGATAAGCGGTCAAGACCGGTCAAGAGGTGGGATCTATTGAGATCAAATTGAGAACCATATTGTGGGTCAGAACATCATACAGGTCTCGTGGGGTTTTCCCGGTGTGCAGTGCTTATTACCTACCAAATGTTCTCCACAAAAGGCAGCCGGTGAGCTTTGGACAGGCTCATGGGGCCCAAGGCTGTTGATGCTCATGGAGGCCCCACTTCACAACTTACAGGGCTTAAAGGATCTGCTATAGGAACATCTTGCTGACCGATACCACAGAACACCTTCTGGAGGTCTTGTGGAATCGATTTCTCGACCCAATAAATATTAGGATTTAATGTTATGGCTGATAAGTGTGTATAACAATAACAGCAATAGTGTGTCTTAATAAGCATCATAAGAAGTCCTCAAACGTCCTCCACCCCAAGAACATGAAGCCCTTTGCCAGGGACATCGTCCTCACCATGCATAAAAGAACCGAAGACGGGCTGCCTTGGCCTGCTCTGGTCCTGGCTGACTGGCTGTAGGTGTATCAATCATGAATGCAGGAATTAGGCTGGGTTTGGGATCAATGCTGTGCCTCTGTGGAAAGCTCAGTGACCTTGATCCTCTGCTCTGTTTAAACACTTTTTCATGACAGGCTGAGGAAACTTCAGGCAGCTTCATACATCACTATTTACGAGCTGCCATAAACCCTTCCACCTAAACCATTTACCTCCCTCGGCATGAAATTAGGCCCAGAGTCACGGAGGATGGCTTTTAAATAAACCTTCCGGCTATTTAGCCTTTCTTTTTCTGACAAGCTTTCGGAAGTGTGGAAGATCATGTTTGCGCAGTTGATATTTTATTTGAGAAAGCAGCGATAATTGAAAGAATGAGCGCCGTCGTTCATTTGTATGGAAATGAGAGAGCGAGAAGGCAGATGATCCGTCAGTATTGAATCTGTGATTGAATGTGTGTGTGTGTATGTGTGTGTGTGTGTGTGTATGTATGAGAGTGCATACATTGAAAAAACAAATGATCACAATTTTGCAAATCTATCCAAATGTCTTTCAGTGTAGTTAGTGTTGGCAGTGTTTTGATGTATATATGTTATTAATATGGTAATGATGGCACATTAGCATGTTTGCATGCCTTCGTCAATGTATCTTTGGCTTTTGTGTGCTCCAGATGTCCCCGGAATTATGAAATATGTCAATGTGAGGACACGTAAACTCCTATGGATGAGGGAGAAAATGCTTAGCATCTTTTATTAGGATAATGTAAAAGATTGGCGCTGACTATTCTGACTGTACACTCCAAACTATGAAGGTGCTTGAATGGGTTCTTTGAGTAGAAGAACCTCTTTTGGATTCCTAAACCACCATTTTTTAAATATAAATGTGGTTAGAGTTTAATAAAAGTGTTAAGGATGTCCCGATCCGATCCATTGACTCAAGATTGGAGGCCGATCCAGGCCTTTTATTGGATCTGGTGTCTGCTTTTAGGGTTCTGGTCTAGCATTCTACCACACGGTCCTCAGCAGCTGCTGACGATCCTCTCAATGTTTACTACTCTACCCTTACTACCCTAGACAGACAGTCTTCATCTGTGATGTTGTTATTTGGATGAGTAAAACTAAGCAGAGCTTAATTAGAACTGTTAAGAATGGCATTGTTACCAGTTTGCAGCCAAAACAAAAGCTCAAGCTGGTTCTAATGCTAACTCTCCATTCCACCTTAAATAGAGCTGCAGTTTCAGCGTGTACATTTCAACAGTTGCGAGTGTGGAACGGAAAGTTCAGGGAAGAGGAAAACTTCAGTTTAGCGTTAAATAATAATAAATTATTAATTATTAATTATTTAGCATTAAAGCCAATAATAAAACTAGCAAAATAACAGGGTAGTAAATAGGCCTGTTAACTGCCTTTTCATACTGGAGGAGCTCTGGGGCTAAAAGAACTCACTCTGGACAGACCATTGCAGGCCCCAAGACCTTGCAAAAGGGTTAAATGACCTCTGCAGCAGGTTCCACCTCAACCAAAGTCCCATACTTCCTATTTATACATCAAACAGCAACTCACATACTCAATAAATGCAAACGTCTGAACATTTAAAGAAGTTGAAATTACTCATTTCAAGGGGTGTCCGGATACTTTTGGACATTTTGTCTACACATTGTTGATCATGAGGTCTTCAGTGTTCAGCTTCCAGTTGGAGAAGGATCCTTGCTGTTTTGACAAAGGCATTACTTTGCGCCGTGTCGCACTGCGTGGTCGAGTGGCTGGGAGCGAAATCACCATAATTCATTTCATTTACATCAATTCTCTTCAGTCGGTCCTCCGCCCTGATGGTTTAGAAACTTTGTTTCCCCGTGTTTTCGTACATGCTTCCATTCCAGCGTCCTCTAGCGCTCCGATACAATCCTATTAATAACAATCTCAATAAAATATAACAGTCAAGCCCCCAGACGTTAGGTTTATTATGAGGAATGGAGCAATTTGGCATGAAAACCATGTGGGTGTTCAAAGGAAGCACATCACTTATCTAAATAGCTCCAAGTCGCTCGCTGAATGTCAAGTTATTAACTACAACTGTATTACAAATTTAATGCTGACGCCGTGGTAAATTAGAAAAAAGTTGAACCATGAGCTCATAGGAGGGGAAAAATGGGGAGCAATTTTGTAAATTGATTTTTTCGTTTGTGTTTGGGCATTTAGTTATTTCTGTATCTGTTTTTAAGAGGGTGAGGCGAGCTGGGGGGATGACGAGTTAATGCACTTCAACCGACGTCTGAAAAATGAGGTTTCAACATGAGGGCCATTCAATCTGTAGAGTGTAACACTCAGCACAGCTCATTAAACTGCAGGCCAGGATGCACACGCACATATTGAGCCTTGTAATAATGTATTTATGCTGGAGGTTCCATTAAGTGTATTGTGTATTAGCGGAGCTGTTGCTGTGCTTAACGGTGTATTAGCGGAGCTGTTGCTGTTATTTCACCTAAATCTAAACCTAAACCTGATACGTTTTTTTTTCCCCATTTTACAAATTAATAAATCAGGTGAAGGACGTTTACATTTTTGTAACGTCTCTGTATTGCCCTGTGTTTTCTGATTTTATGTTTATTATTTGTCTATGGATTTTCACTATGTTCAATTCTAAAAAAATAATAATAAAACAGGAATTGATGGATTAAAGGAATATATAGGAATATATGACTGGATGATGGATCATAGCAATATATGACTGATTCAGAGACAGTGGTGTCACCATGGCAACATTTTTATTTAATTTTTTTAAAGCTTTTGTTTTCCTGGAACAAATCTGGAAATTGGATACATCTGCTATTTAATCACAGTCAGAAGGTCTTGTGAAAATCATGTGAAAAAAAACACCCTATAAAATTGTCTTTTTGAACATTTTTAAAAATCTGAAGATCTGATCTTCTTGTGATCAACACTGAGAGATGGAGGTAATCTAACTAAACTCACATACCTGAACAAACCTCTTTGATCATCATTTATAAAATCGAATTAATAGAATTGTAATTTTCCTGTGAGGAAAAAGTTTACCCCTGCCCCCCACATTTATCACTCCATCAAATGTGTAGAATCCGACTCAGCTGCAGAACATCAGCTGCAGATGATCAGAACATGGTTGGAGAGGATTATTCTTATTTAAACCTCAGACGTTTAGTCTGGTCTGGATTGATGGTTGAAGTGAGTGAGGGGTGTAGAAGATCACCATCATGGTCAGATCCAGAGAGCTCTCTGAGGCCTTCAGAAAGAAGGGTGGAGATGCAGAGGTGTCTGCAGATGGAAGGGGGTTAAGAAGATCTCAGAACAGTTAGAGATCAGATGTTCTACTCCTTTTGCTTATTTTCTTCTTAACTGGGCTAAGATTCCCAAAAACTTGAGGCTTAGATCAAGCGTCACCTCTAATCAAGAAACTCCCCTTGTTCATATTAAAGCTGAAGAACTAAACAGGAGGAGTTATAAAACGATCTTATGATCAGCAGATGTTCTTCACTGCTATTAACTTACTAAACAACTATCTGTGACCCCTAGTGATGTTGATCTTTATCTCATCACACAAACTTAGAAGCTAGCTTACAAGCTACTAACAGGCTCTAGAAAGACTCTAGAAAGCTCACTATGTTGGCTATAATTAGCCATGAAAGTATATTTTTTTAAGCCCTTCCAGCTTCAAGTACGGCTCGGCTCGACCCGCCATCCCTCAAAATCCACAGAAGACAAGCGTCCAGACTTTTTTCTGTCCTGCACCGAAGTGGTGGAACGAACTTCTCCTGGGTGTCCGAACAGCAGAGTCCAACGCTCGCTGTCCTCAAACCCAGACTGAAGACCCTCCTCTTCTGAGAGTACTCAGGCGAAGAGAAAAGTATTATGGTCTCCTTACTGACTTGTGTTTAGTAGAGTCTAAACTTAGAGGATCTTTGACTTATTAGTCTATTTAAACTAGCTGAGGTTTTTCTTGGGTAAATAGCAAAGCACTTTTGGAGAAGAGCGTCTGCTAAAGGCCTTAAATGTAAATGTAAATATATTGTGAATAAGACTTTTAACCAACGTCCTGTCGCATCTTCAGTAGTTACTAGGTAATGGGGCCCTACTGGCATCTTCTAGTCTGCATTAGGAGGAGGAATGGCACACCTGAGCAACAAAGAAAGAGGAAACCTATATAAACAGCTCTCTAAACTACTATAAAGATGCTTCATATGGTTTATTGGGCAGTGCCATAAAATATCCACTTTTGGCTGCAAAAGAAATCATGTTTGTGCATGAAGTGAAGAAGAATGAAGAACCTTTTAATGGTCTAAGGAAGCTGCTTCTTGATGGACATGTTCTTTGCCATTCTTTAAGCACCTTAATTCACACATCTCTATTACAGGCATTATTCCTAATGGAACGAAAAGGGGTTCAACAATCAAATAATTGCCAGAAATATCTCTAGCGTTAACACTGCACTGTTTATTTTTATGTTTTTGGCCAATTATTGGATAAATAAATGCATAAATGAATGGCAACTGCTCAGATAATGCAAAGAAATTATTATAATGTATATTATAATGTAAAGAAGTTATTATTCAGAATCACTATGGTGAAATAACCTCGACGGCCAATCACAGCTCTCATGTCTTGGCCGGCTCTCCACTAGTCTTTCACATTGCTGTTAGGACTTTATGCCAATCATAGTCTGGAAATTCAGGTAACTCAGCTCTGTATATATAATATATTGCCCTAAGCAGATTTTTTAATTACATTTTAACATATAGGAGAAAATGTAACCCTTAAATCCTTGAGTTGCTAAACTAATTTTACACTTAGAAAATATTGTTGTTATTATTGCTTTTCTCATATTATTTAATATTTATTCAAGATAATTCGTTATTTATTTTTCACATGGATGTTGCAAGTGTCTCCGAACTAACAATATGTGTCCAATACTGTCTGATACACTAGGCTTTAAAGGGTTTTAAGTAAACCACACTATGACTTTGCACTCCATTAATGACTATTCTATTATTTGAACTTTGGCTGGCCAAATTTATTTTACATAAAGTATCGTAACTCAGTGCGTTCCATTAAAGCTGTAGTAATTATGTTCTGTCCGTGGGACTGCACCCTCAGCCTCAATAAATAGGGCTTTGCCTCATTGCCTCCTGCCTCTGTGCATCCTCCTTTAGGCCGAGCCAACTTGGCAATATCACGGAATTGTCTTCAGCCGTGCCGCAGGCCGCCGGGACTCTGTTCATTTTTCACTCCGGCCCCCTCTCATGAAGCAGGGGAATTGGGGAGGCATTGTTCAATAATTAAATAAACAGGACTTTAACGGAAGACCCAGGCAGAGAGGATGTCTTAGACGTTACAGTGGGCGCTCTCTCTCTCTCCCTTCACAGCTGCTCTGGACCTCAGAACCTTCTGCTTCTGAAGGTGGCCTCTGTGGTTGAGAGAAGCGTCTGTTTAAATTGCAGCAAAAAGGACGGCCTTGAGTTTGTAGTGTCCCAGGCAGGTATGTGCCGGTATGTGTGTGTGTGTGTGTGTGTGTGTGTGTGTGTGTGTGTGTGTGTGTGTGTGTGTATGTGTGTGTGTGTGTGTCTGGGCTGAGTTAAAGTGCTGGCTCGACATGTGTTCACAGATGGTCGTGCTGAGACCCCTCTGTACAATCTAACACATCTATTACCTTCAGTATTCATAACTCACTGGTTTCTAATGGAAAGGTGTTTTGCAAAGACACACAGTAGTGTGTGACAGGACTGCAACACAGATTCAGCTATAGTATATAAATCCACACCATTAGCTGCTGTTTAAGGTTGCCAGAATGGGCAGAATCCCTGGTTTAGCATGCTCTGAAAAATAGTGAATTATCAGCCACCTTTAATCACTGTGCAGTGCAGTGACCGGTGAAGTGACAACCATTGATTATCTTTGTCTGCAGTGGCTCCTGTCAAAGGGTTGGATGTATTAGGCAGCAAGTGAACAGTCAGTTCCTGAAGGTGATGCATTAAAGCAGGTATGGATCTGAGAAACGTTTTCAAGAGCCAACTTGTGATGCTCTAGACAACTGGGTCAGAACATCTCCAAAACATTAGGCAGGTCTTGTGGGGTCTTCTTGGTATGCAGTGGTCAGCACCCACCAGAAGTGGTTCAAGAAAGGATAACTGGTGGAGATCTCGCCTTATAACTTACAGGACTTTACTTCTGCTAATGTCTTGTTGCCAGATATCACAGGACACCTTCAGAGGTCTGGTGGAGTCCATGCCTCGAATGGTCAGATCTGTTGAGGTGGCTCAAGGTTTATAAATAGGTAAAATGTGCGTTTATTAATTGTTATTTCTTCGGTAATAAACACTGTATAAATCATTAATAGACTATTTATTACTCTACCTATCCATTTCTCACTGACGGAAGGTAGGTGCCTACCTGATGAGCCCTGGGAAAAGCTTGTGAGGTATTGGGTGATTACAATGTGGGTCAAATAAATGAGCTAGTTCCTATATGTATCTTACTGTGGGTTCTCCATCAGTCAGTGTACTACTTTTCAGCTTCGATTACCATCGAACACAAACAGCAGCTTTTATTACTCACTGATAATTCCATCAGCCTGCATTCACACTAGGCATGGCCTACGCATTGCTGTTTACCTTGACATTCTCAGCATGCTGTCCGCCACATTATGATTGGCATCGGTGTTGCTGCAAGGCTGCAGGTGGTATGAAAATGCCACTACTGTGGTCCTTGCCTAAAGGGGTAGCTACCCAGCTTTGAGTTGTGCAGCAGTGCAATTCTTTTTGGATGAGCTTGGGTGGTGATCATCCAGTATCCTAACTCTCTTGTTCATGAATGCAATCAAATCATCACAGCAATGCTCCAAAATCCATTAGAAAGTCTTCTTCCCTGGATAGTAGAGACAGTCACTCCAACAAAGCAGGATAAACTCTTTCATTTCAGAAGAAACAGTGAATGGGTGATTGAGCAGATGTCCCAATATTTCTGTCCACATAACATAATTAAGCAAAATAAACTTGCAGTAATCTACATTACATAAACAATCATAAGTTCATCAGATCAACCCTAAAATCGATCTATTGGTCTAATAATGTCAACACTGAGCCTTTAACCTCCTGTGAAAGGAGGCTGTAAAGCAAGGCTGAGCACAACCACTCGGACGGCAGGATCAAGCGAATAGCTTGTAAAATTTACAGTTCAATTATCATGAGGGAAAGGGTAGTGAGGGGCAGGAGTGCTCATAAGTGGCTTGTTGATGAGGCAGCCTGGTCTTGGCTTGGTCAGTGTGCAGTCTGGCTTAGCCTCTGAGTCGCTCGAGCAGGACAGATCAAGCCTCATGGCGTTTAGCTGGTTCCGAGCAGTGCTGGCCAGTCTGGTTCAGAGCGGTGGTACTGACTGAGTGGTTTAGGCACTGATAGGGTTGTAGGTTCAGTACCCAGGTTTGCCAGGTTGCCACTGTTGGGTCCTTGAGTAAGGCCTTGAACCCTCTCTTCTCCCCAGGCTCGCTGCCCATCGTTCCGGGCATGTTACTGGTGTTTCAGCACCATGGAGAGCGTTAGCCAGGAGCTGCTGGCTGATGGAGGTCTCCATTGCTTACGCCAGTCTCAAACCATGAGCAGGAAAGTTATCCCATCAGTTCAAGCTATACATTTTAAACCACTTTACACTGTGATTCATTTCTGCTAGCGACCCAGTGGGATTCCTAGTGGTATGTTAGCATTAAGGTAATGCTTAAACACAGACGTTTATGTTTGTCTGTTCTGGATTAAACATGGATTAAACGTCTAGTGATGGTCGACAAGACCGGAATCCGGTGTGCTACTACATACTACTACTACGAGGCTACTAGCTGGTGTATTTTGGATGCCATGTTTGGTCATTGTGTTTACGGTCATTGCCACTTATTTAAATATATATTATTATTTATTTTTTCATTTATTCATTAGCTAAGCCAATTAGATCACCTGCTTATTAATCTACTAGGACTCCTCCTATCACTTGCAGAGCTCCTCACCCTAGGAGGTTTAGAACACGCACATACCTCTTTTAAAACATGTGAAGTCAATGCAGCATCACTTGGCAGTCAACACACTCTTGGAGGAAAGCTCTGGATCCACTCACCCAGAGAGAGCATGGCCAATTGCGCTCTCTCAGGCTCTGGCTGCTGATCGCAAAGCAGCATGACGCAGAATTCACACTCGCAAGAATTTGGAAGTGAGTCGGAAATTCACGACTCTCTTGGCGCTCTTGCTGTTGAGTTCAGATATCAACAGTCGTTCTCCAGAATCATCTCTAGCGACTTTAAAGCTTGTGCTAGATTTTCTGTAATGATAAATGTTACATGCAAGGCTTTCAGCGTAGTTTAGCTAGTGTAGTCTGGTTTAGCTGTATCTACCTAAAGACCATGGGGATGCATAATAAGACTGAACAGTTTTTCAGTAAGAAAAATGAAGAAAAATAAAAAGTGTTTTCAAATAAAAAAATTAACCATGAAATGCAACATAAAATACCAAAGGAACATCATTAAAAATGAATGAATAATAACTCATAAACAGTTTTTTGTTCATTTCCCAGAAGTCTTCAGAGTTTCTCTGGATACCTTAAAAAATAACAAATTCATTTACAGTACATTTCATGTATGTACTGAATAATAATCCTTAGGATAAAATACACCTTGGGATTTAAGAGGTCATATAATGTATATGTAATGTGTGTGTGTGTGTGTGTGTGTGTGTATATATATATATATATCTATAATGTGTGTGTATATATATATATATATATATATATATATATATATATATATATATATATATATCTATAATGTGTGTGTATATATATATAATGTGTGTATATATATACATATATAATGTGTGTGTGTGTATGTATATATGTATATATATATATATATATATATATATATATATATATATATATATATAATGTGTATATATATATATATATATATATATATATATATATATATATATATATATATATAATGTATATTTTAGTCGCTACTCTGGAGGTTCTCAAACTAAAGTCTTTCCTTGTTGTATCCTTGTATCCTTCCAGTGGTGTTCCACTAGTCCAGTGTATTTACTAGCACTGCTCTGTATTTGACCATGACTTGTGAAAGAGCTGGAGATGTCCTCGACTGTGCAGGAGCTCTTAGTTCACAGTTCATTCTGCAGGCAGCTCAACCCCAAGCTCCCAAAGTCCCCCCCCCCCCCAAGTATTGAGTCTCATTACACAGCTTTATAGTTTGTTTACAGCTTCAGGGAGGGGCAACAGTGTATGTTCTATGAATAGGCCGTCAACTGACCCTTTCACCTCTAAGCTATCTGTATCTCTAGGAAGTCTTCATTCCTGGTACATCTAGTCTCCATCAGATCATGCTACATTTTCTAAACAGCCGAGAGCTGAATATCTGGTTAGCGGTAAACAAATGGCAGCCGTTCCTCTCCTCTCCTGTGTGAATCTGCTCTCTGCTGATTGTTGGTGATTTTGACAGCAAGCAGGGGAGCAGACACATCTCTTTTAGCAAAGCTCAGTTTTTCTGCACAAAACTCTATTTGACCTTTATCAACTGTCTCTCCTTCACCTCCCACTTCTTACCCAGCCAGGTCTGTCTATCTGTCTAGCTACACGCTATGACAAATGTATTGGGACATCAAAGGTATTAAAAAGTGTTTATCTTCTTTTATTGGAGTAACTGTCTCTGGCAGACAGGCAGTGAGGATTTGATTACATTCAGGATGTTGGATGATCACCACCCAACCGCAACCTCATTGGATTGGATTGGAGCACCACCATCATTCCAGAAAACACAGCTCTACCACTGCTCCACAGCTCAATGCTGGGTGGGGGGGGGGCTCTAGCACATGCCTGGCGTTATTAGGCATGCTATCAAGAGGTTTATGATCTCTTCCATTGGCAATACCTCTTCACAGGGAATAGACAAGTGTGTACAAGCTTGCATGTGCATTTGCACATCTGTGTCAGCACTAGGTGCCTGTTTAAATGTGTTCATTAGAAGGGGTGTTCACAAACATTTGGACACATAGTGTTTCTATCAGTTTGTCTGTCTCTCTGTCTGTCCAGTGATCCATCAAAGGGATGGAAAGGCCAATGTGTGGAGAAAGAAAGGGAGCTACTCGTGATCCGAAACATACAGGCTCACCTATCAAGCATGGTGGAGGTAGTATCATGGCGTGGGCTAGCATGGCTGCTTCTGGAACGGGGTCACTAATCTTTATTGATGACCGAAGTGACCCTCCAAAACAAACTACAGCTGAAAGAAGCATCTCAAAAGAGGGATGCTAATATGCTAGGGTAGCTAGGTGAGATATTCAAGATACAAGATATTAAGTGTTGTGTCAGTGGTGTTAATGTTATGGCTGGTTGGTGTACTCTAATTTACTGAGTATGTGTCCCTATAGTTTGCCTACCTAAACTTTGGATGGTCTATCACTACAGCTCCCATGATGTCCATTACCCACACATTTCTCCATGCATCCCCCTGTGTTGACTCGGCCTCTCTGAACTACACAGTGTGTTCTGCTGATGTTGGATCACTGCGTGTTTCATACTGGAGGAAAATCTGCACACTCTTGCACTTTAACAGTAACTTTTAGTACAGCTCTGATTCTGCATATATTTACACACACTGGAGAACTCCCCAAAACCGCCTGACGCATCTCATTAAAATATACCCATGTGGATAATGTGAGCTCAATGACTGTGAGGTCAGAGACCTCCTATCTCCTGTGTGTGTATAAAGTTGAGTGGTTGGTGAGATGTGGTTTGAGCAGGGTGTTTCCTCTTGTGACTCGTGCTCTCTCCAATTTAATCGAGACGCCTGAACTGTGTGAAATATCTCCCAGTAGGAGCTGTTTAAACGAGGGAGAGAGAGAGAGAGAGAGAGAGAGAGAGAGAGAGAGAGAGGGAAAGAGAGAGCAGATTCTGCTCCCTACTCCTTGTTTCCTAGGGAAGGTGATAGCCATAGGACAGGAGCCTCGTGACTAAGTGACTGATTCACGCATGATTGAAAGAGGATAAGTGATTCACACATGAACGAGAGAGAGAGAGAGTGTGAGTGAGTGATGGACGGAACAAGAGGTGTGGAGGGGAGAGTCATCGAGAGACAGTGAAGGAAAGAAAAGGAGGGAAAGAGTGAGAGAGGGAGTGAGAGTGAGAGTGAGAGAGAGAGAGTGAGAGAGAGTGAGAGAGAGGGCAACAGAGGAAGACAGAGCTGGAGACAGTGAGGGAAGAGGGGGAAGAGAATTGTTGTAGTTGTAGCAGTAATGTAATAGTATTGTAGTCGTAACAGCAGTGTGGTGGTGTTATTACTGTAGTCGTAACAGCAGTGTAACTGTTGTTGTAATAGTAGTGTAATAGTGTTATTACTGTAGTTGTAACAGCAGTGTGATGGTGTTATTACTGTTGTTGTAACAGCAGTGTAACTGTTGTTGTAATAGTAGTGTGATGGTGTTATTACTGTAGTTGTAACAGCAGTGTAACTGTTGTTGTAATAGTGGTGTAATAGTGTTATTATTGTAGTTGTAACAGCAGTGTGATAGTTTGATTACTGTTATAACAGATGTTAAAGGTGTTGTAACAGCAGTGTAACTATTGTTGTAATAGTAGTGTAAGTGTTATTACTGTAGTTGTAACAGTTGTGTGATATTACTGTAGTTGTAACAGTAGTGTAATAGTGTTATTACTGTAGTTGTAACAGTAGTGTAATTGCATTGTTGTAACAGTCGTGTATTAGTGTTATTACAGATATGTTAAAGGTGTTGTAACAGCAGTGTAAATATTGTAACGGCAGTGTAATAGTGTTATTACTGTTATAACAGAAGTCTTAAAGATATTGTTGTTACAGCAGTGTAAATATTATTGTAACAGTGTTATAGTTTTGTTTTTACTGTTTGGTATTCTAATGTTTTTATGATGTTGTCAACACTGTACCTAATACAGTCCCTCCAGCGCTCAAGCTGTGTTGAATGGAATAGTGAGGGAGAGAGAGAGAGTGAGAGAGAGTGAGAGAGAGCGAGAGAGAGAGAGACCTGTAGTGGAGAGCAGGCAGGGGTCCAGGACACCAGACTTCATTCAGATTTAGTGTGGAAGTGGAGGGGAAGTGAGAGATCAGCAGGAGACGGTAGAGAGTGATAGCAGCTCTTTTTCACCAGCATGTCCGTCTTAATCGTCACTCAGCAGATCGATACGACTGCGTCCTCCAAAATGGTAAGAGAGCGCGGCTGCCCGGGGGCGAACTCCGTACGGGACTCGTACTGTTTATTTTTTTTTTCTTCTTCTTCATATTAGACTCCGTGTTTCACTGCTGAGAGCTGAGAGCGTCACACTCCTCTAGGTTGACTTCAGCTGAATGTGCGCTTTTCTGGGTTCTGCTGTCTTTTCAGTCCTCTCCTGATTGCACGGCAGCGTTCCTCTTCAGAATGTCACCTGTCGAATTGCTAATTAACTCAGACTGGATTCGACTGGCGCTGGAGACGACGGCCTGTCAACCTGCTCGTGTTTCATCTCGCAGCTGATTGCTGTGGTGGGGCTATTAGGCGTGCTCTTTGATAATTAGGTGTGAAGTGTTGCATGTGTGAGGGGGTGTGTGTGTGTGTATACTGTGTGTGTGTGTGTGTGTGTGTGTGTGTGTGTGTGTTTTGAGCAGATGGGCTTGAGAAGCTGTTTGTTTTTCAACCCTAGTTCAACTTTCTCCATCTGAGCTGTGCTCAGGGTGAACCCCGGACGCCTCGACTGCTGCTCTAAATCAGCCCTAACGCTCCTCATGCCGGCTTCTGATGTATTTGTCTATCTTTCCGTATTCTCTGCGCCTTTCTGTTGGATCTGGATGCTTGTGTCAGCGCTTTATGTCCTGTGTGTTATGTATCAATACAGACAGGCTTTCGCCTTTTTCGAGGGGAGTCACGGCGATAATGCATAGCCAAGCGGAATCTGCACAAATTCCAGCTCACGCCGGCTGAGGGGATATTTCATTTGTAGCGCTGTAAGGAACTTGATTGCTGCTCTTGAGCGGCTACAGGTTATTCCTTCTTTTCCTTTTCTTTTTTTATAACATTTCATTCTGAATGCTGATTCTGTGGCGCTCAGGACTGGAGCGCTGGGTTTCTTGTTGCCGAAAGATGCTTTCCGATGTTGGACAACCTGTGATAGGACCTCCTAACCTTCCATGGACGTCAATGTAAAAAGACTTTACTTCAGGTCATTTTGAAGCATTTGTATTGACCCGTTCATCATGAAGTTTTGACACAGTGTAGAAAACAACTGCCAGATCCACATTATGGTAAAAAGTAAAAAACAAAAAATGGCGAAAATTGAGATACAAGGTTTTCCCCTGAATCACCCCCACGTTCCTTCAAGTTTCAAGCTTCAAGTTTCAGGTTTATTTGTCATTTGCACAACATGTCAGGACATTGATGCATTGAAATGCTTGTGGTGAGGCTCAGGTTGATGCTCTACAGGAGGACAAAACTATATACATACTAAACATATTAAAATAAAGTTTATTAAAAAATTATATTAAATAAATACAAAATACACACAAAATACAGAATATACAAAGACAGGAGGGATCTGTAGAAATTCTCTGATATGTACATTTATGAGACAGGTATAGTCTGAGAGAGAGTGGAGCTAAATATATGTTTATGGTATGTTGGTATGGTATATAAGTATGTTTATGTCTATTCCTGTTGTATAAAGTGACTTAGTGATGTTGTTGTCCATAGCAGTGATGTATATAGTATTAATAATAAAGTGTCCGAGTGCAGTGGTGTTAGTGAAAGGTTCACAGCTTGTTTAGGAACCTGATGGCTTGTGGGTAGAAACTGTTCATTAGCCGGTTTGTTCTGGCCTGGATGCTGCGGTACCTCCTGCCTGATGGCAGTAAGGTGAACAGGCCGTGTGCTGGGTGACTACAGTCCAACCGGATCTTCTGGATTCTTAAAAATAAAGGTGCTACAAATTAACTTTTTTAAACTAGTTCATAGAACCACTTTTAGTTCCATAAATATCCATATTTGTAGTCTAGTGAAGGTCTAGTAGAGTTCTTCTAAGAGTTCTTCTTGGCACATACACTACATCTCTATTGTGGGTTTCTATGATCTAAATAGGGTTTGACTTCATGGAAGCAAAAGTGGTTCTTCTAAGGCGTCTCTCAATAAACCGTTTATGGCATTTTTAATTTTTAAGAGTGCTTTTATTCTGAACCAATCGGAAGTCCAGCTTTTGTGTCGAACCTTCTGCTGAACTCTAAACGGAAGCGTTTTCCGAGCATTTCCGAGCTTCGGCAATGTTGATATTTCTAAATATTCCGTCCCCAGGCGCTCCAATTTATTGATGTGCCAGATTTCACACAAAGCTCCCTGCCTTCCCCCTCCTGAAACCTCTCAGCAGCAACTAACATCAGTTCTTTTGGTTAAGGCATTCCGTTTTGCTGCCGTTGCATTTAGCTCCTTTCTCGTCCCTCTGGAATGAAAACCCGTCTCTCTGAGCGCTGATCTGAATCCCACAGGGTGGGTTGGGCATCAATCAAAATGGAGAAGAAAGAGGGATATTAAAAAACACCAAAAAACAAAGGTTTTGAGAGTGAGAAATGCACACCGGCTAAAAAAACGTTTATTAAAAATATAAACGTTGATTCTTCAGTATTACTAAAATGTTACTGCAGTACTTCACAATGCACTGAATGCAATGCAATAAAAAAATAGCTCCCACAACAACAACAACAAATAATCAGTCATGGCATTGATTTTTTTTTTTTTTTTTTCATTTCATCCATTGGAAGCGGCAGATAGCCTGATATGCAGCATAAGGGATGATTTTTATTGGTGGGGGAAGGGGATATCAAAAACCTGTGTAATTCTCTCCATGCACATTTGTCTTCAGGAAAGGTTCCTCCTGCCCTTTGAGTCATTATTTTCTGTGGGAATCAATATTGACTCGGAGCCTGTTGCTCCCCCTGTCACTTACCCAACCTTTACCTTTTTGGCAGCCTGAATACAAAGTGGACGCAGCGGCCGAGAAATGAATTATGCTGAATTAAATGTATCGATTCCGGTTTTCCATAGATAAACACCAGCCCGAGTTTGGAGGTGAAATTCACAAAGTAACACAAGAGTCAAAGTAACACCACAACATCATCCAGCATCCAGTTAACAAGTATCTATATTTGTACACTGTAAAGATTTCATTAAAAAAATGAATGGGCTTCTTGAGGTAGCTTGAGGTTTAGTCTAGTCTAAACTCACATTTTTACTGCTGCATCTCAGTTTGATGAACAATACGTCCAGAGTAGGTTCCCAGTCTGAGTAACTATGCTGCGCTACACCAATAAGAGTCCTTGGGCAAGACTCTTAAATCCACTACATTGGCTCGCCTCTGTAATAAAAGTAACCTTGTAAGTCGGTCTGGATAAAGAGCATCAGCTCAATGTCATTACATACAATTACACAGAACCATGGAGGTCTGTGGTGTTGATGGGATTTGAGCTTTTGACCTCCTGAGTCTCTTGACAAGCAGGCAGTCGCTCCACTGTAGAGCTGTGAAGCCATGCAAGAAGAAAAGGTACATTTTCTCAGAGCTGTGCTTTTATGTAGTGTAATTTCTTAGCTCTAGACCGGCCCTACGGTCTAACTGCTGCTCAGCAAGTCCGAGGAGGTCATAAGTTTAAATCCCAGCAAGGCCTCAGCACTCAGTGCTTCACTGGCAAAAGCTTCCCAGTCAGGGGATAGTCATGTAATAGAAGGTGCTCTTACCTGCAGATGGAAATAAACCATAAACAAACTGAAGGGGCGGAGCCACAGACTAAACACCAGTTACACTGTGTTTCAGCTTCAGCTGCAGCTCATTTACTAATGTTTTTGAGGCTGAACTCAGTATGGATTGTTGACCGAACTGAGATGCAGACTCCAAAAAGCTTTTGACTGAACGAACTACTGTATCTGCTAAGGTTGGCCAGAATTATAGGTGTCATTATGTTGAGTCAAGAGCTGGCAGGTCATTCGGAGCTGGAGGACACTTTTTTTTGGGTTTATAATTACTTCTTACCTGTGGGGAAGGAGTCTACATGTGGATGACTCCCGCTGACGTGCAGCAGGAGGCAGATGGTACACGGACGTGAGGAATAATTGGGTTAGGGAGACGTATCGACTCAAATTAATCAGTCGTGTTTTTGCTGACCGTCCTCTGAGCCGGAGCACAGAACACACCTGCAGCTACTTCTGTAGTTTCTCCTACAATGCCATACTCTGTCAGCCTTTTACACACTGTCCAGCACCTTGTCTTGTTTTGGGATGAGCTTTCTCACTGTTACTTTTCAAATACATCAGAAAAAATGAGTAGTCCTGCAGTTTGAGTGGCCAAAGTGTCTTCATTGAAGAACAGGTTTTGATCATGGCACTATTTTATTTTCCAAAATATTATTACGAGCATGAAGTAGAGCTCTTTTGGGCCAAAGGTGGTTTTAAAAAGCAGTGGTTTGAGTTTTGACATAACAAAATGGGATAAAATGCATATGAAATATGACGTTTTCCTCTAAATAAACCTGATTAGGCCTTAATATGTTGCGGTATTACAAACCGACCAAGCAAAACATTGTAATATGTTTCTCCAGGTGACCCCAGACTTTTGACAGGCAGTGTACGTCACCTGGCTGTGTATTACCTGAAAGGCCAAATGAAAGTGGTTCCACCTTTGGCTGGGGTCAGCTGTGCTGGCAGCAAGTGAAGCTGAAGTAATAAAGAGTCCTCCTTGACAGGGCCTAGAGCACTGTGGTACTGAGTCACAGACACACACACACACACACACAGATGCACTCAGATACACCTATAAATATACCCAATACTGTATATCCAATATGACCAATGCACTCAATACACACACTTCAGCAAATACACTCAGTATAGTCAATAAACTCAACACACCCAGTACCATGAATACACACAGTAGAATAAGGATACTCAGTACACCCAATACAATGTCATTATATCCAGTGCACCTAGTATACCCATATAGCTTATACACCTAGTAGACCCAGTACCCAGTCAGTGTATATATACTCAGTATACCCAATGCAGTCAACTCATTTAGTAGACCCAGTACAGTCCATATACTCAATATACCCAATATAATCAATGCACTTAGTAGAAATAGTACAGTAAGTATACTAAGTATACCCAATACAATCAATACTTCATCTACTAAGTATTCACTTTGTAGATGAAGTATAGTAAGTATACTCTGTATGCCCAAAACAGCCAATACACTTAGTAGACCCAGTACAGTCCATATACTCAATATACCCAATATAATCAATACACTTAGTAGATATAGTACATAATGTGTACTTAGTATACCCAATACAATCAATATACTTAGTAGATGTAGTATAGTAAGTATACTCTACATGCCCAAAACAGCCAATACACTTAGTAGACCCAGTACAGTTCATATACTCAATATACCCAATATAATCAATGCACTTAGTAGATATAGTACAGTAAGTATACTAAGTATACCCAATACAATCAGTAAACATACCCTTAATAGACCTAGTACAGTCAGTATATTCAATATACCAAATACAGCCAATACACTTAGTAGACCCAGAACAGTCTGTATAATCAATATACCCAATAGAATCAATACACTTAGATATAGTACAGTAAGTATAGTCAGTATACCCAATACAATCAATACACTTAGTAGATGTAGTATAGTAAGTATACTCTGTATGCCCAAAACAGCCAATACACTTAGGAGACCCAGTACAGTCCTTATACTCAATATACCCAATATAATCAATACACTTAGTAGATATAGTACAGTACGTGTACTTAGTATACCCAATACAATCAATACACTTAGTAGATGTAGTACAGTCAGTATACTCAATATACCCAATACAATCAATATACTTAGTAGATATAGTACAGTAAATATACTCAATATACCCAATACAATCAATATACTTAGTAGATATAGTACAGTAAGTATACTCAATATACCCAATACAATCAATATACTTAGTAGATATAGTACAGTAAGTATACTCAGTATACCCAATACAATCAGTACCCTTAATAGACCCAGTACAGTCAGTATATTCAATATACCCAATACAATCAATATACTTAGTAGATATAGTACAGTAAGTATACTCAGTATACCCAATACAATCAATATACTTAGTAGATATAGTACAGTAAGTATACTCAGTATACCCAATACAATCAGTACCCTTAATAGACCCAGTACAGTCAGTATATTCAATATACCCAATACAATCAATATACTTAGTAGATATAGTACAGTAAGTATACTCAGTATACCCAATACAATCAATATACTTAGTAGATATAGTACAGTACGTGTACTTAGTATACCCAATACAATCAATACACTTAGTAGATGTAGTACAGTCAGTATACTCAATATACCCAATACAATCAATATACTTAGTAGATATAGTACAGTAAATATACTCAATATACCCAATACAATCAATATACTTAGTAGATATAGTACAGTAAGTATACTCAATATACCCAATACAATCAATATACTTAGTAGATATAGTACAGTAAGTATACTCAGTATACCAATACAATCAGTACCCTTAATAGACCCAGTACAGTCAGTATATTCAATATACCCAATACAATCAATATACTTAGTAGATATAGTACAGTAAGTATACTCAGTATACCCAATACAATCAATATACTTAGTAGATATAGTACAGTAAGTATACTCAGTATACCCAATACAATCAGTACCCTTAATAGACCCAGTACAGTCAGTATATTCAATATACCCAATACAATCAATACACTTAGTAGATGTAGTACAGTCAGTATACTCAATATACCCAATACAATCAATATACTTAGTAGATATAGTACAGTAAGTATACTTGGTATGCCTAATACAATTAATAAATGTAGCATACCCAATGCAGTCAAAACATACCCAGGACAGTCAGTACATTCAATACACCCAGTGCAGTCAATACACTTGGTATACCCAATACAGTCAATACTCATACTGTTAATCCCAAACACATAAAGCTCACAATACACCCTCTATACCCAATGCATATCAGACTTCCCATATACCCAATACATCCAACACATTCAATCCAAATGCACTCAATAGACCCATGCCCAATCTTGGTCCTGGTGATTTACCACACCTGATGCAGGTAAATAGGCCTTTAGGGGCATGATAAGACTGGGAATGAACCCTCCAAGGTCATTGGGCTGTTTAGAACTGTTCTTAAGAATACATTTCTTCTTTAAACGTACTATTTTTTTCTTACAGTTTTCATGAAGATTCTGACCTACAGTGTTTTCTTATTTGATATTGATAAGGACAGTGGAGGATCCATTATTATAAGAGCAGAGCTGTGATTTAAAAACTCATCATGAATCTGATCTAGACTTTTGTTTGTTGCTCAAGAGCACATTTAGGAGAATATTGGTGAATGAGGCCTATGGGATGTAATCTCATCCATTTCAGATAGGATCAGGGGTCAGTTTTCCCTGCTCACTGTACCCACGTTTCCAAGTGTTCTTACATGATTGGACTGTACCCGAAAGCTGTGCAGTGAACAAAGCAGGAAACTTTCTCTGTAGATCTTTGGTGTTTTTTTTTTTTTTTTTTTTTTTAATTTGACATGGCCACCCAGTAGTTCCCCACCCCCCCACCCCGATCAGTGTGAGGCGATTGGGTGCATGGCGCTGTCACTCAGGCCAGTGGTCTTCTCCAGTAGGCCGCTGCAGAGGTAGGAGGGAGGAGTGGGAATGACGGGCTCGATTAATTTCACCGTTTGGCTTTTAGACAAACACGGTCAAGCTCCAGCAGCTTCAATCTCCCGCTGTCAGTCAGCTGAGCCTCCATCAGTGGAGAAACACACATTCGCTCCCTCACCCCTCCACTCCTCCAACACCGTTTTCAGCTCCACAGAGCTCCAGGGCAGCCATCTTTACTTCAGAGGAAAGTGTTTCCAGCTCTGTGATGCTAAGGTGGATATCCAGGTTCTAAAGAGGCGTTTGAGGCCCCCGAGAACCGTACAGATGCATTTTTGACCAAGGCCATGTTACTCTCTTCTCCTTCTCTTCTCTTCTCTCCTCCTCTCTTCTCAGCTCTTTGCCTCGTCCTTTCCTCCTTCTTTTCTCTTCTCCTCTTTGTATTTCCTCTTCCTTTCCCTTCTTATTTTCTTTTCTTTTCTCTTCTTGTCTATTCTTTTCTTCTGTTTTCCCCCTGACCTTACTCCTCTCTTCTCCTTTTTTTCTCTTCTTCTCATATCTTTTCTATCTTTTCATGTCTTCTTCATGTTTTCATTTTCATTCTCTTCTCTTCTCTTCTCCCCCTGTCCTTTCTTCTCTTCTCTTCTCTTCTCTTCTCTTCTCCCCCTGTCCTTTCTTCTCTTCTCTTCTCTTCTCTTCTCCCCCTGTCCTTTCTTCTCTTCTCTTCTCTTCTCTTCTCTTCTCTTCTCTTCTCTTCTCTTCTCTTCTCTTCTCCCCCTGTCCTTTCTTCTCTTCTCTTCTCTTCTCTTCTCTTCTCCCCCTGTCCTTTCTTCTCTTCTCTTCTCTTCTCTTCTCCCCCTGTCCTTTCTTCTCTTCTCTTCTCTTCTCTTCTCCCCCTGTCCTTTCTTCTCTTCTCTTCTCTTCTCTTCTCTTCTCTTCTCCCCCTGTCCTTTCTTCTCTTCTCTTCTCTTCTCTTCTCCCCCTGTCCTTTCTTCTCTTCTCTTCTCTTCTCTTCTCTTCTCTTCTCTTCTCCCCCTGTCCTTTCTTCTCTTCTCTTCTCTTCTCCCCCTGTCCTTTCTTCTCTTCTCTTCTCTTCTCTTCTCTTCTCTTCTCTTCTCTTCTCCCCCTGTCCTTTCTTCTCTTCTCTTCTCTTCTCTTCTCTTCTCTTCTCCCCCTGTCCTTTCTTCTCTTCTCTTCTCCTCTCTTCTCTTCTCTTCTCTTCTCCCCCTGTCCTTTCTTCTCTTCTCTTCTCTTCTCTTCTCTTCTCTTCTCTTCTCTTCTCTTCTCTGTTCTCTCCCCCTGTCATTTCTCCTCTCCTCTCCTCTTTTCTCTTCTTCTCATATCTTTTCTAATAGTATCTTCTTCTCTTCTCCTCTCTCCCGTCCTTTCTTTGTTCTCTTCTCGTCTCTCTTCTTGTCTCTTCTCTTCTCTTTTCTCATCTCTTTCCCCTGTTCTTTCTTCTCTTCTCTCCTCTTCTCTTCTTTGTCTCTCTGCTCGTTCCTTCTGTCCTTTCTCCTCCCCTCTTCTCTCTTCTTCTCTTCTGTTTTTCCCCTCTCCTTTTCTTCTTTCTTTTCTTCTCCTCTTAACTCTTCTCTTCTCCTTACCTCCTTTCTTCTCTTCTCTTTTCTTCTCTCTCTGTTCAGAGTTGAACTTCAGTATTAAATCAAGCACTTCACAAGGGCACTAACTTCACACACAGTGCTATTGATGATCAAATACACATTATAATGCAAACTCCTGATAGTTTCCAGGTGGGTACATAGTGTTCAACTGAGTAGCACACACACTGCACACTGCACAAGATCCCTGTATTCTTCACGCCATCACTTCAAAAGTCAAACTGTCGAGCAATTTTTAAAAATAAAGGGAGATAATTCGTTTCCCCTGCGTCCTGAAATACAGTTACAGCAGTTAGAAATATCCTGGGTAATGGCTGTATCGATCCCGGCCGAATGAAAGCGCAGAATAAAGGTGGAGGTGTGTGACAGCGGTCAGAGTGAGGGATGGGTCGGAGGGAAGAATGTGACACGGGAGAACAAATTTATGGACTTTCTCTCTTTTTTTTGCTCACTCCTCTGCTCTCCTACAGAGAGAATCTGTTCGCTCTCCTCTCCAAGAACACACGCTCCATGGACAAGGTCAGGCTTCTCCTGTTCAGCTTCTCCTGCACTCAAGCTTTTGCGTGATAAACTTTTTAAGGGTGCCAATGTAATTTCCTGTGCCTGTAATGAATAGCTTGTCAGCCAGCCCTTGTGGCAATCTGCTGTGGTAATCTGCTGCTCGGCTCATAGCATTACATAAATGCCTGTTTTGTGAAGTGGATTATTTAGTGTAGAGCGCAGTAATCCAGACATTTAGGCACTGCATAGAAAAAAGTTAGCATTAGATGACTTGGCTGATCTTATTGATGAAGTGCCTTAGAATGAGGGTTCCTATAAACCAGGAATATCCAGCTGTAATCTTGGTGGGCCTTAGATATCTGTCCTGGCACCGAAGTGGTGGAACGAGCTTCTCCTGGGTGTCCGAACAGCAGAGTCCAACGCTTGCTGTCTTCAAACCCAGACTGAAGACCCTCCTCTTCTGAGAGTACTCAGGCGAAGAGAAGAGTACTATGGCCTCCATAGTAGTATCTAAGATGAGAGGTATCTTTAACATTTCTAGTCTATTCAAACTAGCTGAGGTTATTCTTGAGTAAATAGGGAAGCTCTTTAGTAAGTCACTCTGGAGAAGAATGTCTGCTAAATGCTGTAAATGTAAATATCCAGAACCAGACCTACACCCCAAATTTCCCCATTATTTCAGTAGTGGTTGGATAGGGAAGTGGATAACTCATTGGCAGTGCTAATTTACTTGGATAGCCCCTTATAGATCTTCCAATAGTTGATCTTCAGGGCCAGGATTATGTTTTGGATTGAGGTAAAAGTTCGGAATCCAGTTAAAATTCCCAGTGATCAGTGATTGAGAATGCCACCATTCACGCATGATACAGCCATACGAAACAAATGTTCATTAGCTTAGAGTAGGCTGTCCTTTAAGGGTTCTTGGTTAACTTAAAAGGAAAAGGGCTGACATTGCAGTTTCAGCACCCATGAATAACCTATGCTGCCTTCATGGGTTAACTTTGCATGCTTTACAAATGACAAGGATGCTTGGAAAACCTCAAATAGTCATATATGTGAAGCATGTACCTTTTAACTGACCTTTGTCACAGATCACAGTACAGCTCATATTCTCCTAATTTACTCTGTAGCCTGGGCTGTGAAGTACTGCTTATTAAACGAAGGCCCTTGATGCCGAACTGGTGCCTCCCTGGCACCAAAAGGGGCCTTCGTCATATTAAAAACTCATTATTAGAAGCAGGGATCCAGAACTAGCATGAATTATTCAGGTGCTTATACACCTTTTAACCCTCTTGGGAGCTTTGGGGGGTGAATTTGTGCGATATTGTGTTGAAGGTATGTTAAACATGAGAGAAGCATGTGAATCCAGAGTGTTGTCATGTTGTACAGGTAGGATAATGTAGAGTCCTGGGTCGTAGCCAAGGACTTCTAATGGTGTAGTGTGGTGTGGTAGTTTGTCCAGCCGTGAAAATGAGACTGGACACGGATACAGTGTTGGAATACAGATAGCAAATAATACTCTGAACCTTACATCCTTAGCACATTTATTTTTGGGAAGTTCAGTATTGCAGTTAGCAACACCATGGCAACCACCTAGAAACATCATATCAACCAACTGTATGGTGGTACTAGGTGGTTGCTATGGTATCCCTGGGGGTTGCGATGGAATCGTTAAATGGTTGCTGTAGTGTTGCCATACCAACTGCATAGCAACCAGCCCCCACTATGCATCTCCATAGCAACCACCTGGCAACCACTTAACTACTCCAAAGCAACCATATAGGATATCATAGCAATCACCTGACCACATTGCAACAGCCTAGCAACTGCCTGGGAGTGAGAATCACTGTTGGAACCAGTGAAGGCCATTGTAGCCATCATAACTGACCAGTATAACCAGTTGTATCATTTACTGCATTGTTCTGCCCAGTCCCTGAATCTGATCTGAAAGTTCCAGCCACAGCCATTCACTTATCTCAGTAAACTCTGAGATAAGGGGGTGGTGGTGGGGGGGGGGGGGGGGTGGTATGTCTTGGGAATGGTGGGCCATTGTGTGCATGGACATGTGCCCAGCATCATTTGCTGTTGCTGTTGGTGTGTCCCCTGAGGTCAGCATATGAGGCATTAGTGAAGGCCATGGTCTTCAGCCCCGAGAGAAAGAGAGCCAGAGAGCCAGAGAGGCCTATTACTGCTACAGCCACTGCAGCCATCGTTGGCTGGGGAAGGCTGATCTTGAAGGAGACGCGAGTCTCAATATAAGCAGCTCACAAAGTGCAGATCTGGTTGAGAAAGCATCCATCATACGATGCAGGAGGGGAAATGAGGTTGCTGTCTATTAGGCTCTCCGGGCTGCGGAGGAGAGGGGAGGTTACGGATGGCTAAGCCAACCGGAGTGGGCAGATCGAACAGGGCTTCGTGAGACGCAGGATATTAGACTCCAAAACAACTTGCAGAGCAAGAACACTCCTCAGAACCTAGTTCTATTATTATTTTTTTTTACTCCCAGGTCTCTGCAGTTTATTCCTGCGTGCCCCCTTTCGGCCTGCTTCCGGAATAGCTTTTTTTATTCTCATCGAATCCAATTAAGTGAAAATGGGAAATAAATTGTAGGCTGTGATTAACGCCATTAAGACGGCATTACACATCCACTAGATGCCAGTGTTGATTCATTTTTGGGGAAATTGTGTTAAGGGCATAATTGCTAGTATTGCTTTGTTTGCGCTCAGAGGTTTAATTGCAGAGCGCAGGAGTTTCATGCTTGCTTAAGCAATTGTGTTGTGTTTCTGGGAGGGAGAGATGTACACTAATCGGCTTAAAAAAGGAAAGGAAAAGCAGTGAATACTGTTTACAGCAGTGAGCTGAACCACAGCTTTAGCTTTTTATAACTACAAATGTAACTTTTACAGGATTCTTACTGGTTAACAAAAGACTGTGATTGATTTAGCTTCATTATTTCAGCCATAACATTAACACCACTAACAGTGAAGTGAAAGACATGGATAATCTTCACACCAATAAGAGTCCTTACCCTTTACAAAACCATAGCAACCATCTAGCAACACCATAGCAACCATCAGGCAACATCATATCAACCACTGCTCATCTCCATAGCAAGCACCTGATGATTACCATAGCAACCACTGGGATACCATAGCAACCACCTAGCAACATCATATCAACCAACTGTGATACCATAACAACTATATAGCAACCACCCAACAACAACCTAGCAACCACTACTCATCTCCATAGCAACCACCCAGCAACACCACAGCAACCACCTGACGACCCTATAGCAACCACCGGGACACTATAGCAACCCCCTAGCAACATCATATCAACCAACTGTGATACCAGAACAACTACATAGCAAATACCCTCTAACAACCTAGCAACCATGACTCATCTCCATAGCAACCACCCAGCAACACCACAGCAACCACCTGACGACCCTATAGCAACCACCGAGAAACACCACAACCAGCAAGCAACCACCTGACGGCCCTATAGCAACCACCAGGATACCTTAGCAACTACCTAGCAACATTACATCAACCAACTGTGATACTATAGCAACTACATAGCAACCACCCAGCAACACCACAGCAAACAACAGGCGACCCCATAGCAACCACTGGGATACCATAGCAACCACCTAGTACCACTTAGTTTCTGAGAAGAAGAGATGAACCCTAATTGGCTTAAAATGTTTAAATACTGTTTACAGCAGTGAGCTGAACCACAGCATATATTTTTTCAGCCATAACATTAGTACCACTAACAGGTGAAGTGAAAAACACAGATTATCTTGTCTTGTCCAGCTATGGATATCTACATTCCTGGAAACAGATAAAGGATAAATGGAATATAGATAGCAAAAAAGGATGATCCAAACTTTACATCCTCAGCACATTTATTTTTGAGAAGTTCAGTATTTCAGTAAGCAACACCACCTGGTTTCTGGGAGGGATAGATGTACCTGATGTAGATCAGCACCTGTGAAGGGTAGAGCAGCAAGTGAATATTGATAATTACAAGTTAAAATAATAAAGGTTTATAGTGGAGATCGCCCTTTCAGTACGGTCTTACAGTGTGAAATCCCACTGAGGTTCAGCACCCTGGACAGCGCTGCTACAGCATGCTCCCTATGGATAGACTGCAAGTGAACAGTCCGTTCAAAAGGGTGATGAAGGTGTTGAAGCAGGAAAAATGGTCAAGCGTATGACTCTGAAACATCAGACATCAGAACCAAACTGTGAAGTTCTAGACGACTGGTCAGAACATCTACGGTCTTGTGGGTGTTCCTGGTATGCAGGGTTCAAGAGACCCAAGACCTGTTCACACGATCCTTGGAGGTCCCACCTTGCAGCACTTCAAGGATCCACTGCTAACGTTACTTTTGGTGCCAGACACCACAGGACGTCTTTAAAGGTTTTGTAAAGTCAATGCCTCGAATGCTTAGATCTGTTGTGGTGGCACAAAAGTGGCCTACTCAATATTAGGCAGGTGATGTTAATGTTATGGCTGACCGGTGTATACGGTTACCACTATTGGTTGTGATTATTTTAAGTTTTCTAATAAAATAACATTGTGTATTCTGAGTTTCATTCCGAAGCACACTAGGGTATTGCATATAAATCAGCGTAAGAACTTTTTAAAACTTTATTTAAATAAATTATAATAATTGTAATTATAAATTAATCATAGTCTGGCTCTGACATTAATTTTTATGCAAAGCTTCCAAAAACTGATTCCATGGGAAAATATTAAAGAAATATATTTGGAACCAAACCCCATATGTTTATTATTTATTCTCTATTTATGAGATTGCTGATGTTGTGAAGTTATACACCGTCATCCATAACATTAAAACCACCTGCCTCAATCTTTTATAAACTTTTATAGACTCAAACCTACATAAAAAGTCAAATTAAAAGACTAAAATTTTTTGCAAATATATAATCCTAACATAATCCTGCTTGGTGTGGCGCAACAGATAACACCTCTACCTGCCAGTGAGCTACTACACTACGTTGGAGACTGGGGTTCGATTCCCAGTCTGGGTGACTATGCTGCGCTACACCAATAAGAGTCCCTGGGCAAGACTCCCAACACTACATTGGCCCACCTCTGTAATATGAGTAACCTTGTAAGTCGCTCTGGATAAGAGCGTCAGCTAAATGCTGTAAATGTAAATGTAAATAAATGTAACAATAATAAAATTAAATAATGAAAATAAACAAACAAAAACAAAACAAAAAAGGTTATATTTTAGATGCTAATGTCATGTTGATCAGTACAGTCAGATGGAAATAGCTACGTACTAATATATTTTTTTTAATTATTATATTACCCTTTAAGAAATAGTATATTTTTATATATTATGTGAACCAGAACACTTGGATTATTGTCACATTGTTTTGCTTAATGCAGCTCATCAAATGTTAGCTCCTGTTGCTTCCTCTTGCCTTTTACTGTTTATCTCTTTTATTTATATCTATAAATATGCCTCATATTGTATCCATCCCTCTCATTCCACCAAACACACTCTTACCCACTGGACCCATGGACTCCGCAAGACCTCTAATGGTGTCCTGCTGTGGTATCTGACACCAAGGTGTTAGCAGCAGATCCTTCACTAAGTCCTGTAAGTTTAGAGGTGGGGCCTCCATGAGCATCAGTGAGCCTTGGGCACTCCTGACCATGTTTTAAGCCAGTTCACTGGTTGTCTGTCCACTTTTGGTAGCTGCATACTGGGAACAGACTATGCCTAATGTTTTGGATATGTTCTATCCAATCAGATTCTTACGCTTGTCCATTTTCCCTGCTTCAACACCTCCATCACCTTCAAGAACCGACTGTTCACTTGCTGCCTAATATATCCACCCACTGACGGGTGCCACTGGAACCAGATCATCAATGTTATTCACTTAACCTCACGTGGTTTTAATGTAATGGCCGACTGGTGTATATACCCATATCTGCACTATTCATATACAGTGTTCAAACCATGCTGTCTAAATGATCTTTACAGTGATTGGCTGTTGCTTTCTAAACAAGGTCCTGTAAAGGACTGTTGGGTTCCTCCATATGTAGTGGTGAAGTATAGTAATGTGTATTGAGACTAGAGCTGGGCAATATGACGATATTTTATCGTATCGTGATACATTTTGATATTGTGATAATTATAAGCTTCTCTAATCGTATGTAGGAGACAGTTAGTGCTTAATAAACATCTACTGATCAGCTGCAGGTTTCATTACAGACAGTGTGATTAGACTGAAGGGTTCATTAGATGAAGAGCAGCAGATGTTGAGTAGAAATCACTGTATTCAGTACAGGAGAGGATCTGAATAGTAGTTTATAAGAATCTGCTGCTACTGATGTGTTTAGACTGTGATTATATGTATTATGATAAAAGTCTTTAAATATCGTGATATAGTATTTTTACCATATCGCCCAGCCCTAGTTGAGACCACTTCTTTCAGTAAGGTAGTCTCATTGGAGTGGTCACTTTTTGAGTAACTCTCCTGTTCAACTCTCCAGCACTTCAGTATTTAATCCGAGCTCATTTCAGAGTCAAGCCTAATATGAATTGGAATGGTGTGAGGATGAAGTCTTGAAATCAGCTCGTTCGTTGACGACGATGTTGTCGGATGATGTCAGGTTTACTTCCCGTTCCTCACGTTCCTCTGATTTAGCTCTGCTTCTTCAGTGAGGCTGGAAACAGGCTTCCGCTTTGCTTTCAGGGACGTAATGAGAAGCAGTGTGTTGCTCTGTGTGTGTGTGTGTGTGTGTGTGTGTGTGTGTGTGTGTGTGTGTGTGTGTGTGTGTGTGTGTTGCTGGAATGCTTGTGTTTTCTTCCATGATTGGATTGAATGTCTGTGTGTGTGTGTGTGTGTGTGTGTGTGTGTGTGTGTGATGACCCGCAGCAGACTGTACTATCAGGCTGTTGCTGATTCAGCTGAAAGTGGCCTTTTGTTTTGCTTGCAGCAGTCGAACAAAGCCCCTATCGCACACACACACACACACACACACACACACATTGCAGAATGTAAGTGTATTTGTAAGTGTGCCTCATATTTGAGATGATTATGATTGTATTATGTTGCTTTGAAAGCATTTGAAAAATAAGTAGTTTAACAGATGTTGTACTTGATGCCTCACTGTATTATTGGGTGCACTGTAGACCCCCCCCAAAAAAAAAACAAAACAAAAAAAAAACGCCCCCATTATTTTGTGTGACGGGGTGGTTGGGGTGAGCTTTATGGACTCAACCTAACATGAAAAGCAACAAGGGAAATAAATAAATGAGCAAAGTAATGCAATGCTCAAATGATGTCGCATTTAAAGCAAGAGTACATTACTTATAGACAGAACATAACAAAAAAACTGTGACGGGGTGGTAAGTCAAACTGAAAGACTGCAAGACTCCTTTTTTAAATATTAAAAACAAACAAATAAAACAAAACAAAAAATGTTGTCTTTTAGATGCTAATGTCATGTTGATCAGTACAGTCAGACTATGTATGAATGGCTACGTACTAAAATATTATATTACTCTTTAAGAAATAGTATATTTTCACATATTATGTGAACAGGAACACTTGAATTATTGGTCTTCAGCTTTGGAAAGAGTTTGAACATTTTTTTGCTTAATGCAGAAACATTTAGCTCCTGTTGCTTCCTGTTGTTTATCTCTCTAATTTATATCATTTTGCTTTTTACTAGTCTTGTATTGTTGGTTTGTTACATGTTTTATTTTCCTGGTTTTTGGTTTAGTCTGTTTCATAAACTAACTTACTAACTTTTTATCTGTTCTATGAAATTTGCTAATTTACATTTATATTTACTGCATTTAGCTGACGCTCTTATCCAGAGCGACTTACATGGTTACTCGTATTACAGAGGTGGGCAAATGTAGCGTTAGGAGTCTTTCCCAAGGACTCTTATTGGTGTCTCCCACCAGTCTCCCACATGGTGTGGTAGCTCACTGGCAGGTAGTGGTGTTATCGATTGCACCACACCAACTTGTTTGCTCTTTTAAGCTTAATAGATTATTATTATTATTATTATTATTATCATCATCATTGAGATAATTGGGTTTGTTTGTTTGTTTGTTTGTTTATTTATTTATTTGTCTATTTTAAAGAACCAAAGGTTGGTCGGTTCTCCATTCTGATGCACTTCAGGCCAATTCTATTCGTTTTGCTAATGTTTCGCTCACTTGTTTATATAAATTTAAGCTATATAAAGCGTATATTATTATTAAGCTTTATTATTTATTTAATAAATAATTTCATATTTTTAAACAAAAGATCTAAAGGTGTCAGTTCTTCATTGCGATGCACTTAAGGCCAGTTTAGCCTCTGGTCAACGGTATAAGCCAGCTAACATATGAGTCATGCCCTGTGTGTGTGTGTGTGTGTGTGCTGTAGTACAGGCATGTGTGCTGTTTCTTTAGTGCTGTTTTTCTCCTGCAGGTGTTTCTGATTGATGCATCATTTAAGGCTCTTTTGCATATGCAGATCTCTCACTGGATGATTGGATGATTATGTCTGATGGAACAGATGTCCTTATTGCTCTAACGGTCTCGCCTGGGGTGCTGCGGGCAGGCGTGTGTGTGTGGGTGTGTTTGACTGTGTGTGGGTGTGTAGGTGCGTGTGTTTGAGATGAAACGCTGTTCTCTCAAGCTCCTCTCGGCTCGTGTAGAGCACAGATTGGTACATTGCACTGCGGAGAGAGGGGGGATTTGTTCAGTATCCAATTACCTCTGGAAACAATGAGTGTGTTACACGAGCCTCACACTCTCACTCAACCTCAGCAGACATGAAACTAAATGGTGCGGCTCAGAGGGAGGCGTTCAGGGCTCCGCACTTACAGTGTTATTTGTGTGACTGTATTACCTTCATTCAAATGTGTCATCATATACATACATTCATACATACCTGTCCAAATGTTTGTGGACACCCCTACTAATAAATACATTTGGTTACTTTAAGTTGCATTGCACAGATGTACAAATGCGCACACACACACACACACACAGTGTGTCTAGTCCCTGTCGAGGAGAAGTACATCCAATAGAATAGGACTTTCTGCAGGAGCAGAGAGTAAACATGGACCTGTTGGCTCCATGCTGTCTAATGCCTGGTGTGAGCTAGAGGGGTATAAAGCCCCCCAGCATTGAGCTGTGGAGCAGTGGAAGAACTGTGTTTTCTGGAATGATGGGGCTCCGTCACCAGGATTTTTATGGTTTTGCTAATATTTTAATTACTGGATTCGATTAAAGCTGCTTTGTGACATCAGTAGTAAGAGGCGCTATTCAGACAAATGTATTTTGATATGATTTGATTATTAATATATGTATATAGTGTAATAGTAATATATACTGTCTAATGCAAACATTTAGGCACCCTTGGTCAAATAACGTTGATTTGTGTAAAGAAATCTCATCTTCTACAGAGACGCACTTTGGCACATTCTAAAGCATAATTACTGGTTGTTTACTGAATGTAATATTCGAAAAAAAATATTAAATGTAGTGTCTGCAAAAGTAGCAAAAATAATTGCACATTAACTGTTATGCTTTTTTTCAATGAGAATCTTTCATTTAATTTTTTTTTTTACAATTAATTTAACATATAATTGTATTATTTATTATTTTATGTATGTTTTGTAGTGTTATAATAAATAAAATATAACTTATAACAAATTAAAATATTCTAAATTATATTTTTGGTGTAAATTATGTTTGTTATATATATTTATGCAAGTACAAATATAATTTTGAATATTATTATATTTATTAAATTCTGTTAAATAAGCATATATTTTTATTATTATATTATATTTGTTTATTTTTTACTATGTAGTGCATATTATCAGTCATAATAATTTTTTTTCAAATATTTCCTAAATAGTAACTTTATACATCTATAATGCAAATAGTAATGTTTTATTCCTGGTATGTTAATTTTATAATAAATGCAGAAAAATTTAGTTCTTTTTTATTTCTTAAAAAGGTCTAAGTTAAATAAAAAAAAAGAAATGTTTGCATATAGGAATGTATATAGATTTTATTTGGGATTTTTTTTGGTTTTTTTGTTTATGTATACTATCACTGTCATAATAATATTTTGTTATTTCATCTTTTTGATCATTTCTGTTGGTTAACAGAAAAAATATTGCTTTTTTAATTCTTATTTATATTGTGTATATAGTGTCTTATCTTATCTTATCTCATCATGAAAGTTTCACACTGTTCTAAAAGTAGCTGGTAAAAACAAACCCAGTGAAATTGGAGGGACAGTGTTTAATAAGACAGGGGCAGTATAGCCTCTCAGTCCTAATGTGTTACTGAAGCTGGTGTATTTGTGTGTAGTCCCTGTGGATGTGTTTGGGACAGTGGCCACACAGAGGCGCTCTCTCCCTCCTCTTGCGCTCTGACTCAGAGCGGGACGCACGGATTAGAAACTTAGGGCTACAGATTCATCTGCAGCTAAGCTTTAAATCCTTTCCAAATTCACTTTCATGCTGCTGTCCGCCTCTCATCCCTCCTCTCGCTCCGTCTGCACACACTGCAGGAGCAGCAGGGCTGTGTGCTGAACTTCTGCTTTTATTAGCTGACCCCTAAAACACTCACTTCTCATGCACAGAGCGTCGTCTGCCAATCTCTTCAGCATCTGGATGCCCTCCGGTTTCCCCCTGCCAGGCGCTGGGGTTTAATTCTGTTCAGCTGCAGCAGCTCTGTGTGGGGCTGGGATAACCTGCTGCTGCCTCCGATGGATGGACAGTAGGACCCCTCAACCTCTGCACGGACCAAAGAGGAGCGAAGCACGTGGGGAGAATTCACTTACAGCAGCACTCTCTCAACAGCACACTGACCTCTGGACTGGACTTTAAGGCACTTTAAAGGTGATCCAGCAGCTCCAGCTTCAGGGCGTCTCTGCTAGCGGTTCTTTGCTTTGTGACTTAGAACCCCTTTCTAATGAATCTGCCTAGAGCCAGTCCGAGAGAGTAATAGTGAAAGTAGTGAGAGCAGTAGGGAATGTGTCTGTTAAGACTGTATTTCAACACCATAGATTATAAAACTAGTTATTTCAAATCTGTTTCAATTTTTGACAAGTTTTTGATTTGATTATTTGTCTGTTTTATTTTTTAATATTAATATTATTTAACATATTGACCATTAAGGACAATTTAATGTTAAACTTTTACAGCCAAATTGAAATTTTGACTATTGGAGCAAATTAAAATTTTTGACTATTAGCTGATTTAGATTTTATTTTAATATTAGAAGCAATATTAATTTTTAATTTTTAATTAACATTTAGAGTAAATTTTAATGTTACTAATTAGAGGAATTAGAGTATTAGATAAATTATTTTGTTTAGAATTAGAGCCAATTTCATTTATTTTTATATAAATAAATATTTAGATAAAAATATATATTATTTAAGTGATCTATTAGATACAATTTAACAGACAATTATTATTAGAGACAATTCAAATATATTAAATATTATTAAAATATCTAAATAATATTAAAATATTAGAACCATTAAACATTTTCACAATTGAGGACAATTACATTTTTAACCATTGCAGCCAAAATACATTTTGAGTTTTGAAGCAAATTTAAAATTTTGATTT
The DNA here is from genome assembly GCF_030463535.1 of Salminus brasiliensis. Lineage (NCBI taxonomy): Eukaryota > Metazoa > Chordata > Actinopteri > Characiformes > Bryconidae > Salminus > Salminus brasiliensis. The sequence continues at coordinate 4,735,964 of NC_132882.1, read as the reverse complement.
TTGATTTTATTTTTTCTAATATTAGATGCAATTTTTATTTTCTTTATTAGAACCAAATAAATCTTTTAACTATTAGATCCAATGTTTTTTTTTTAGAGAATGAGAGAAATATTTTTTTGACGTTACTTTAAATGTTTTGACTATGAGAGATAATTCATTTTAATTTTTTTTTTTACTATTACAGACAATTTTGACTATTGAAGCTAATTTGAATTTTTCACTATTGGACGAATATTAGAGCCAATTTTATTTTTAGTCTTTCATCCAGTTCTAATATTTGACTTATACCCAGCTGTAAAATTCAAATCGTACCCACTGTCCTCCTGCCTCTCACCTCTCCCGGCTCTGTAGACTGCCTGTGGTTCGTTTGTGAGGCAAAGCTTTTTAAGTCCCCCTCTGCCACATTCCCTGTGTCTGCACCCAGCAGCCCACAGCCCACAGCCCACAGCCCACAGCTCTCAGCAGCTCTGACGTTTGAGGAAATGGCTTCACTTTACCAGAGGTTTTCTGGAAGGATCAACACCAGTAGGACTTTCCCCATCATCCCTGAAGCACGTCACCTGCTGGCTGGAGGAGAACACTGCAAGCGTAGAGGGAGCCAGGATGAAGACGAGGACGTAAGAACGATCTTCTCTTCACCCCCTCTTCTTCCTCCTCCTCCTCCTCCTGTCTGAGTGATTATTGCTCAAGTGAGGTTCTGCGTTTGTTTGGGTTAGGGCTGTACACTGATTAGATTCATTTAGGAAACGATGGTGAGCATCATGAATACCCTGAATCACTGCGAATACAAATATGGCTGGGAAAAATGCTTACAGTGAAATTAGACAATACGTACGGTACATCCAGATTTTGGACGACATAGCAAATATTTGACTGAATTATTATTATTATTATTATTATTATTATTATTAAAATCTATTGTTTTTTATTATTTAAAACTGTTGATGTTAAATTGTCGTTAAATTCAGCTCATTTGCAGAATATATAACATAATTAACTGTTCTTGTCATATTTGCCTCATAAGCAAACCCCAAAGACTGTCTGAGACTTGTTGAGTGTTATTTTGTTGCTAATATTAAGGTTAAGCCCCCTTTATTTAACATCCAGCACCCTTTATTAGATCCTGGGGATTAAACCAGCAACCTTCAGGTCCCAGTCCCACTTCTCTAACCTTTAGATCATGGTTGCCTCTGATGGTGGCAATAATAATATCATTATTGCAAGAAATTAATTGGTTAAATATCTATAACTAAGGCTGAACCGATCCGTGTTATGTGGGTCGATACAGATCAAGGGCTGGGCAGGAAGCTGCATTACATTTTACAGGAAAACTACAGGCAATGCATCATCGTGCAGGGGTCGTGTGAAGCTTCAGCATCGTCTCTTAAGAGGAATCAACCACATTTTGAATTCTAAGCACCAGCTGACAAATCTGTGAATTCCCTTGCCGAACTGCACTGTGCTGTTACTCACTGATACTCGCTGTACTGAGATGAGTGATGTAATCTGGAGAGGGGGATCTGGATAGTGGTGTTAAAATCTGGTCTTCTTGAAATCGGTGGGCGGGTCTGCTTCAAATGGACTCGGGTCAATCCGCTGTAGCTATGGATGCTATCCACTCCTGGCACTGCATGTGCGGTTGCATGATTGGTTTGTTTTGCTACACTGCTTCAACTTATTGCCAGCACGGCTAAAAAAAACCCTTCTCCTAGAGCCCGGGTGGATCTCTCCGAGCGGATCCCTCCGAGTTAAGAGTGGATCCCTCCGAGTGGATCCCTCCGAGTGGATCCCTCCGGGTTCAGAGTGGATCTCTCCGAGCGGATCCCTCCGGGTTCAGAGTGGATCTCTCCGAGCGGATCTCTCCGAGCGGATCCCTCCGAGCGGATCCCTCCGAGTTCAGAGTGGATCCCTCGGAGTGGATCCCTCAGTGTTCAGAGTGGATCCCTCAGAGCGAGAGTTTGTGAAATTGAGTACATATTCAAGGACTGACGGACCGCATATCACGATGGTGAGCCACCCTAAATCACAGCGGGGTTAATTCCTTCACTGCGACAGACCTCGCTGTCCTGCACAAACCCTGTACCGTATCTCCATTTTTGACGCGTTTCACTGTTGAACATAATGTAAACCCAGCAGCCGTTCTCAACGTTGTGTCCTGGGTTCATAGAATTTGATGAACGGACCAATAGAAGTGCTCCGCAGTCTATTTGGTGCAGGCCTAGTTTCGATGTCATCGGTGCATCAGTGGGAGATAAGGCCGAGCTCTCACTCCGCCATGTGTTTGTTTCATTATGGCCGGTTTTGCCCTCCTGGCTTTGGATGACAATTTTCGCCGCCCTGAAATGAAACTTTTTAATAAGTTTGCAGACGCCTTTCGCTTCAGCGCTGTTTGATGAGCGCGATTGCCGTCACGCCTGAGTAGTCGCCATTATCGGCCTCACCGATGCCTCCGCGGCCCTATACTCATTAGCTCTGGGTTTTAATGAAACTCTAATCACTACGAGCTGATGAGGTTCTCCTTTATTTATCCTGCGACATGGTCCGCGTGTCACGGGATAAAAAAACACGAGGCGAAGGCGTTGCCCTCTGGCTTTTCTTTTCCCTGTTTTTTCTTTTCTTTTCTGTCTGGTCGTTTATTTTGTTGTGGATTGTGTTTGAGCAGAAACATGTGCATTGTGGAACAGATGCCGGGTCAGGTCTTGCCCTTCGGAGGTTATTATTAGATTTGTGATTTTCGGAGAGGATTGAAGGATTTGCGCCAAGCCAGCATGTCCTCCTGTAAGAGTGTCTACGAGTGAGGCCATCCGACGACAAAATCCTCACTGCTGAACAAGTAGCTTGAGTTAATGTCTACAGTGTTGTTGTTGTTGTTGTTTTTTCCCTTGTTATTTAGAATTGGCCGAAACCATATATAGGATAGGTCAAGTTGCCCAAAAGTCTTACTATTAAAAATCTGAGAGAGCGAGTGTTCATTGTGATGCTTGCTCAACCACATCAGAAGCATCTTTGTGGTAAAATGCTTTTGGGAAGCCCAGTCATTGTGTTCTTCTATATAATATACATATATACACTATATGGACCAAAGTATGTGCTCATTTGATTATTAATTAAGAGGGTATTAATTAAGAGTTTATCTTGCTTTTGACCAGATTTGAGGGATCTTTGAGGATTTGATTAATTAGTGACAAGAGCATTGTCAAAATGTTAGATGATCGCCACCCCACCTCATCCCCAACTCACCATCCATCATTCCAGAGAACACATTTCTTCCACTGCTCCACAGCTCAATGCTGGGGGGCTTTACACCCCTCTATATAGGCAGCATGGTGCCAATGGGTTCATGTCCTATTCTGTTGGCAGTACTTTTCTTCAGGGACTGGACAAGCTTTGTGTGTGTGTGTGTGTGTGTGTGTGTGTGTGTGTGTGTGCATTTGCACATCTTTGTCAGCAATGGGTGCAACCTAATGTAGCTGAATGCATTCATTAGAACAGGGTGTCCACAAACATTTGGTGTATAGTGTAATTTAGGTAAGATGTACTGCTGATAATAAAACAGCAAAATTACTTAATTTCTTTATTAATTTCTTAATCTAATCTGCTTATTGTTACATTGTGGACCGATTCATCCTTTTCTGATTGATTGCTTTTGGATTATGTCCAATTATTTTTTCCCCTCAATCCCCGCCCCCCCCTCCCCCCGATACTGGTAGAGTGAAGGCTAGAATGTACTTCCTCCAAGATGTGAAGATATGCGGCATCTTTTCACCACAATTAGAAGAGAACACTAACTGATAATTCCTGATAACACTGACTAGCTCAGCTCTAAGTGGTCGAGGGGGGCGGGGGTTTGGGGGGCAAGAGAGGGCCATCCTACTCACAGAGCGAGGACAATTATGCTCTCTGGGACTCTGTTAATTTTTAGGTGACCATATTCCAGCATGTTTTCACAGTAATTATTATCCAGTCGGACTGACCACCCTAATAATTTGGCCTTAAAATGCTGCACTAAAATAACTTCATTTTTAATAGTATATAACAATCAGCCCTAACATAACCAGCCTATTATGGTGTAGACCTTCCTCTTGCTGCCAAAGCAACTCTGACCAATTGACAGGCATGGACTCCACATGACATAGCCAGCATTTTTCAGACAGGCTTCTCTCTCCACATACATCAGTAGGCCTTGGGCACATTTTGCAGATACTGTACACTGCATACTAAGAGCATCTCACTAGACCTGCCTGATGTTTTGGAGAGGCTGTGATCCAGTCATCTAGTCATCACAGTTTGGTTTTTGTCAAAGTGTCTCAGATTGTTACACTTGACCATTTGTACTGCTTCGACACCTTCATCACCTTCAAGAACTGACTGTTCACTTGCAGTCTATCTAAAGAGAGTGTGTTATAGCTGCGCTGTCCAGGGTGCTGAACCTCAGTGAGATTTCACACTGTGAGACTGATGGAGCTGTTAATGGTGCTGAAGCAGGAGAAGGCTGAAGCTTCAGTACTGGAAGGGCAACCTCCACTATAAATAATATATATATATATATATATATATATATATATATATATATATATATATATATATATATTATTATTTTTTTTTTTTTTTTTAATATTCATACTGTTGGGAAACAATTTGTAATGATGAAAAAGGGGCAGTGGTGGCTCAGCGGTTAGAGCACCGGGCTGTTGATAACAAGGTTGTGGGTTTGATTCCTGGGCTCTGCAAGCTGCCACTGTTGGGCCTTGCGCAAGGCCCTTTACCCTCTCTGCTCCCCGGGCGCTGGAGTTGGCTGCCCACCGCACTGGGAGTGTGTGATGGGTTAAATGCAGAGGACACATTTCACTGTACAGTGACAAATACTGACTTACTATAAATAGCTTTATGCCATTGATTCCTGAAGTTCACGAAAGCTGCATTTAACATGTTTTGGAATGAACCCCCATTTAACCCTAACCCTAACCCTAGTCTGGTAGGACCGTTTTCTTTGGCTTAGAGTTAGATTCTTTGGATCATTCTTGTGGAGGAAGGCTATTTGGTGTCAGGAAGAACACGTTAGTAAAGGAGGATTACTGAATTATTAATACACATTTAATGATCCTCCAATGGAAGCATTGGCTGTGACTGTGTAACCAAGGCTGTTAACTCACTAATGTCATCTAATGCCATTTCCCAAACAGGAATTTATATTGGATATAAATGTTTATTACCTTCATTAATTAAAGTTAGGCTTATTAAAAACACCTCCTATACAAGAGCCTGTATTAAACTTGTTCTCATTTGAAAACAACAGCTCTTAAATCATTTGTCACATTAACATGCATCCGTTTGCTAAAGAGGGTTGTTGGATTGTCATTGTTTATGGCATGTTTTTATGTTCACAGATTCTGTATACTCATGGAATGCAGGAGAAATATGGGTACCAGGTCTCAGAGTGGCAGGTTACTCTTATGTGTTAATAACACGAACACGAATGCAATATCAAAGTTACGCAAATGACCCCTGATATTGCTATTTATTCAATGAGAAACCTCACAGTCTTTAATGTCCTCTCATTTCTTAAGCACACAGTCTATTCAAGACACAAACTTAAATTAACAGATGGTGAAAGTGTTCTAGTAAAAATATTAAGTGTTATATGTTATATGTTAACGAGGTTGGCCTTAGGCATATCTTATTGGTCTGGACACTGTATGTTAAATTGAAAATATGCATGATTCTAACATTATTTGCCATGATTGGTGCTCAGACCAGTTAATAATAAAGCAAACGGTGTGTCTTTGCATTTTTACGTGTGAAATAATGCTATAAGTATTCTATGTTAAATCAGTGGAAGTGGGGAATGTCATGCATTTCATAAACTAGAAGATTACACTGGTGTTCAGCTGAATATATTTGTCACTGATTCAGATGGTAAACTGAAACTTTGGCTTTCTGGGTTTTAATGACCTGGGTTTAAAGCTAAGCCAGCTGATCAGAAGGTCATGGGTTCAAATTCTGCAGGGAATTCTGTTGATTCTTGGTTAAACAAAGTTTGTAGCTGGTCTCGAGGGTACACTGGGACTTTCTGGGTTCTAATGACCCGAGTTTGAGCTGGTAGCCTATTTGAGAAGGTTGAGAAGTTTGTGGGTTCTAATCCTAGAACTGACTAACCCATATGGTTCCACTCTGCCAGCAAGGATGTGCTTCTCCAACACTGAGAAATGCAAAATGACCAAAAAGTACTCTAAAAACCTCCTAAAAGCTAGACCATCCCAACTCAGATCATTTGAGAACATCACCACCAAAATCAAACACAGAAGGTCATGGGTTCGAATTCTGCAGGGAATTCTGTTCATTCTTGGTTGAACAAAGTTTGTTGCTGGTCCAGAGGGTAAACTGGGACCTTTTGGGTTCTAATGACCAGAGTTTGAGCTGGTAGCCTATTTGAGAAGGTTGAGAAGGTTGTGGGTTCTAATCCTGGAACTGACTAGCCCAAGTGGTTCCACTCTGCCAGCAAATATGTGCTGCTCCAAGACTGAGAATTGCAAAATGACCAAAAATTACTCTAAAAACCTCCTAAAAGCTAGACCACCCCAACTCCCATCATTTGAGAACATCACCACCAACAACAGGCACTTAATTTTCCACCATATTTTGAAGTAAAGCCAGTTTCCCCGAGCACAATCGTTTGCCCTTCCTGTCTTACTACAGCTGTCTCCTGGTAGCTATTACCTATTAGGAGTCCTCTTGATCACCCTGTCCTCTACCCTGAGATATGAGAGCTTTTATGCTGTGGGAATGTTGATAATATAGTTCATGCAAAACTAAAAAAAATTTAGTTACTCTGAGAGATTTTGGTCTATTAGGACTGATTTTCTACATAAGGCTTGATAAATACAGGCCGAGAATGTTCTGATATAGAAAATCTGTACTGATATCCCCTGCTGAGCAGTGTTTTTGTTATTTTGGCCAGGTCTGTATCTGAGATTTTATTAGATCACAGAGAAATCATCAGTGTTGAATTAGCCAGTACAAGATTATAAGGGATTATAAGGGATTATAAGGATTCCAGTGGTCACTTCATTTACTATTGGCAATTTGAGAGTGATGGAGTTACCGTATCAGTACAGGTACTCCGTCAACTACGGCTTATTTATAACCTCCTGAAATCTGGTCCAGCCCCAACTAACTCGGATCATTTGAGAACATTGTAAACAGCTGATCCACCATATCTGGTCACCACATTGTCCACCAGTGAAGCAAGAAGAAAGTGTTTCCTTTGCTCTTGCTGCCTCACTACACTACACTGTACCTCGAGGAACGTTTGGAGGTTCTTCAACTTCAAACTGTGCAGGAACCTCAAGAAAACGTTGTTAGAAGAAAAATGTTCTTGAAAGTTCCTCAGACCACATTAAGAGGTTCCTTCACAGTTTCAAATGAAAGAACTTCCAAAAGTTCCTCAAGGAACTTATACTTTTAACAGTGTACAGCTGTTTTCTGGCAGATTCCGGTCCTCCTGATCACTCTTTCCTTTACCCTGAGATATGAGAGCTTTTATGTTGTAAGAATGTTGATCATGTAGTTAAAGGACCAATCAAATTGCATCATTTTAAGAATTTGGGGTCTGTTAGGACTGATTTTTCTACCTTGAAAGTGTGATATAGAAAATCATAACAGACCCGTTTCACTTCTATCCTCTGATGGCAGTGTTTCTTTTATTTTGGCCATGCCTCTGTACTATCTGAGATTTCATTAAAACACTCAGAAGTCATTGGTGTTAAATTTGCCTGTACAAGATTGAATGCTCTCTCGTTTGTGTTTATTTGGGTCATTATTTGCGATTCCAGTAAACACTTAATTCACTATCGGTAATTTGAGAGTGATGGAGTGACCTCATCAGTATAGGTACACAGACAACTACAGGCCATCCATCGCAGGAGATTTTCTTTCTCCTCTCAATTCCCACAGCTGGAATCGAATAACCTGACCTTAATTAGTCACTGTAGCCCTCCTGCCTCAATAAGGTGGCATTTAAAGCGGTGAAAATGGTGAAAATTAATCCCCCTGTGATGAGGAACGTATCGACTTCCCCAGTATTGAACCGCTTGGAGCTTGGCCAGTCGCTGCCAACTTTTTCATTTTCCCCTGCTTTCCTTTGGTGGCCCCTCTCAGATCCAGAGACCAGGGGGAGGCAATCCCTGGCCTTTCATAACAGCCAACACATCTCTAATGCGCTGGACAACATGCCTGTCCGAGGCTAATGGAAGTCCATCGATTAAGGCTATTGGATGTGAGTGGCTTATGCTGCGGAATTAGGAGTGATGATTAAAAAAAAGCAATGCATTTAAAACGATTAATTATGTCCTTATGTGGCTTGAGCTGATGCCTCACTTGCGCGAAAATCCTATTTTGTCAATACGTGAAGACTCTGGGACGCCTAATCCCCCTCACTGCTAAAGCCTCCACATGAAGAGATGTGTGATTAAAAGCTCATCAGACTTGCTTCCCGATCTCCTGTGCTTAGTTAAACACACACACACACACACACACACACACACACACACATATTGATTGTATATACATACAGCATGTGTGTTATTGTGTGCATTGCTTACACAGCTTGTATTATTATCTTCATAACCCCCATCCGTCTGTCTGTCTGTCTGTCTGTTAATCTATCTGTCTGTCTGCCTGTCTGTTAATCTGTCTGTCTGTATGCCTGTCTGTTAATCTATCTGTCTGTCTGCCTGTCTGTTAATCTGTCTGTCTGTATGCCTGTCTGTCTATCCGTCTGTCTGTCTGTCTGTTAATCTATCTGTCTGTCTGCCTGTATGTCTGTCTGTATGCCTGTCTGTTAATCTATCTGTATGCCTGTCCGTTAATATGTTTGTCTGTCTGTCTGTCTGTCCATCTGTCTGTTTGTCTGTTAATCTATGTCTGTCTGTTAATCTATCTGTCTGTCTGCCTGTATGTCTGTCTGTATGCCTGTCTGTTAATCTATCTGTATGCCTGTCTGTTAATATGTTTGTCTGTCTGTCTGTCTGTCCATCTGTCTGTTTGTCTGTTAATCTATGTCTGTCTGTTAATCTATCTGTCTGTCTGCCTGTATGTCTGTCTGTATGCCTGTCTGTTAATCTATCTGTATGCCTGTCTGTTAATCTGTTTGTCTGTCTGTCTGTCTCTGTCTGTCTGTCCATCTGTCTGTTTGTCTGTTGATCTATTTGTCTGTCTGTTAATCTATCTGTCTGTCTATATGCCTGTCTTTTAATCTGTATGCCTGTCTGTAGATCTGTCCGTCTATCTCTCTGCCTGTCTGTTCATCTATCTATCTGTCTGTCTGTTCATCTATCTATCTGTCTGTCTGTATGCCTGTATGTTAATCTGTATGCCTGTCTGTAAATCTGTCTGTCTGTCTGTCTGTTTGTCTGTTAATCTAGCTGTCTGTCTGTCTGTTCATCTACCTCTATATCTCTCTCTCTTGCTATCTGTCCATCTGTATATCTGTCTAGCTATCTATCGGGGTACCTGTCTGTCCGTCCCTCTGTCCAAATCATGAGAATTGCCCATGCCTGTTAATGTCAGTTCTGACTCTTATAATTACACAAATGTATCTTAATAGCTGTAACAGCACATTTTGGTATTGTAATTATAAATATATAATAAAGTACAGGTAATTGTAATTGTATTTATGTTCTGTTTTACCTCTTTCAGCTATTTAGATGCACGTAAGTTGATATACATGTGTGTGTGTTTACATACTGTACTGTTCTGTAATGCATCTGGATCAGTGCTTAGAGTTTATTCGTTACCTTGTATTACATGATCGTTATTGTGTAACTACACAGTTATGAGACAATTAATCTACAGCGGGACGTAAATACAGTACTCGACTGGAGAAAGAAAAGCATGGATACCTTTATAGATATACAGATACATCATCAAGAAGCTGTCTGTCAAAAGAAACGCATATAGGTGACAGTCTCTGCTGGCTTTTTCAAGATGCTCTTCTGAAGCTGCACTTGTGTTTAACAGCCAGGAATCTGCTCTCATGGTCATGCTTGTCTTCCTGGCTGGAAGAGCCTCGTCTGTGGAGTGTGTGTGTGTGTGTGTGTGTGTGTGTGTGTGTGTGTGTTTCTAGGTTCAGCACACAAAAGGAATCCTGTAGCTTTCAAACACAGGTTAAAGTGCTCTTCCTTTTAAAGTGGAAATATCACTTCAGGCTTCACATTCCTCACTATTGTAGATGAAGCACTGCTGCTGGTGGTTTCCCACAGTCTGCAGCTGCTCTTTTCTCTGTGTTCAGAAAAAAAAACTGTAAAACACTGATTAGTTGCATTAACTCATTTACATTAATCTAATTAAATCTCAGAAGTCATTGTTTGGATGATATCAGAAGCTTTAGCGAAACACTGATGAAGACGGGAGGTGCCTACCTGATGACCCCTGTGAAGAGCTTGCAATGTAGAGGGTGATTACAATATGGATGGAGGGGATGGGCCGGGCCCTGTGTGTAACCCCCAGTAGGTGCAGTGTTTCCTGTAGTATTGAGCTATAATAGTTTCAGGCATGAACCTTCTTCACAAGATAATCTGACTGTTTAGTGATTGAGACAACGGATTGTTCCACTGTGCTTCTGGGGTGGGCTTAACCCAGCGAAGCACTGATGAAGCGAGGTGCCTACCTCATGACCCTTGTGAAGAGCCTGCAATGAAGTGGGTGATTAGAATATGGGTCAAGGGAATGGGCGTGGGGTAGAAAACGAGTTAGCTGATACAGCCTGCAGTGTGTAAGTTTTCACATTGTCAATGTTTTTCTGCACACACACACACACACACACACACACACACACACACACACACCCAACAGCTGTCTAATGATGATGATGCACCATCCTTATTCAATCCGAAATCTGAACAACTTTAAGCGAGAGAGAGAGAGAGAGAGAGAGAGAGAGAAGCAAGACTATCATAACCATAGCAATTACCATCATAGGCACCATAACCTACATTATAGTTGCACCCATTGCTGACACAGATGTGCAAATACACACACACTCTTCTAAAGTCCCTGTAGAGAAGTACTGCCAATAGAATAGGACTCTCTGCAGGACCAGATAAATAAACATAAACCTGTTGTCAGGCGTGGGTTATAGAGGGGTATAAAGCCCCCCAGCATTGAGCTGTGGAGCAGTGGAAGAACTGTGTTCCCATGAATGATGGATGGTGGTGAAGCTCCATCCAGTACTTCTGGGATGAGTTACTGAGCTAGGGAACATCCTGACCTCACCAGCGCTGTTATGTTAAATCCTTACAGCAATGCTCCTCTTCCCGTCTTCTTTCCAGGACAGAAAAGACAGTTTAGCCAGCAAAAGCAGGAGAAACTCTTTTTTTATGCACTTGATTTCAGAAGAAACAAAAAATAAACATGTGTCCCAATACTTTTGTCCATGTAGTGTACTTGCAGAAGGGCTCTGTGAAAAAAGAGAGAGAGAGAGAGAGAGAGCGAGAGAAGGAGTCGGACAGAAACTGAGAGGGTGAAGGTGAGAGAAAGAAAGAAGGGAGGGATGTTTCATAGCATTGCCAAACATAATGGAAATTTCGTGGCGTGCCTCTCCACGAGCCTGCAGTAAAAGCAGACGATGTGTTCTCAGGGTTTATATTAAGATGAATAAAAATGCAAAGTAGCAATAAATATGCTAAACAGTAAATAGTTCAGATTTTATGAATACGGTTTTGCATAGTTTTCCAGGGCGCCACAGATCAGGCAGACAGTGTAATGGTGAGCTATAGAGAGGTCACATATCACTGTAAATTCCCCACGCTCCACTTTATCTGCCTTTACACCGGCGCTGGCGGCTAACAGCATGCGCAGTGTGTTACCGTAAGTCACTATAGAGCCGGCATTTGTCCTTGTGGAGTTTTATAAACAGGTGCTTTATTGTTATTTATTTTGTTCTGTTTTCTTTGGGTGTCGACATTTGGACCATCTGGCTGGACCACAATTCTTCTTTCAATAGGTGAAACTACAGGCCGGGACTGAGGGATTGTTTATTGGTAAATATTCATTCTCATTAGAACTTTTTTCTCGACATTAGAAACATTATCAGAATGTCAGTTGTGATGTTCTACAGCTTTCTCTTAACCCCTTAACGCAGACAAGCTAAGCACACCAAGGTGTATTACTCAGGAGCTACAAGGGCATCTGTTTAAACTGGTGGGCCTGTTCTAATAGTAATAGACGTTTGTAATTTCCGGCAGGACCTAGGCTGTTTAAGGTGTTAACTAGAGCTGGGCGATATGGAAAAAGTTTATATCACGATATTTAAAGACATATTTTTTACGATATACAATATTTATCACAATATTTTGTCGTATAGAGAAAGTGCACCAACAGCGTAAAGTTTTTAAAAACTGCTATTCAGATACTCTCCCATACTGAGTACTGTGAGTTTTACTTACAATACGACGCTACAATAATGACGATATTCACGATATGCTCATAAAAGCATATTCCGTACCACGATAACCAAATTTACCACAATACAATAAAATATTGTCATGTTGCTCAGCTCTAGGGTTAACCCATTTTCACTTACGAACGTCACAAAATCGGCGAACGCTGGAATCCTGACATTATCCATATGGACCTACCCTTTCACACATTTAGGGTACAGCTGTAGATTTTACATTCATGGCATTTAGCTGACGCTCTTCTCCAGTGCGATTTACAAGGTTACTCGTATTACAGAAGTGGGCCAGTGTAGTGTTAGGAGTCTTGCCCAAGGACTCTTATTGGTGTAGTGCGGCACCCATTGTCACCCAGACTGGGAGTCGAACCCCAGTCTTCCACGTGGTGTGGTAGCTCACTGGCAGGTAGACAACCAACCACCTCAACAGACAAACAGAATGCCACCCAAGTCTATTGATCATGTATATCACAGTTTATATCATGAATCTTGAAAAATTGTGATATAATATTTTGACCATATCGCCCACCTCTATGTAGGATAATATCATTTTATCAGGGTTGCCGACTTTCATGCTCTTAAGTCCCAATTGCCATTACTTGCACATTTTGGCCACCCTTTGTTCCCCTTAACCTTGGAGCCTTTTTACATGTACAAAGACGACAGAATTGCTTTAATGTCATTCAAAAAAAAGTGGCTCTTGTTCTTGTTCTTAAAGCTACCTTTCAAAAGCTACGTCAGCATGAACTGAGGCAAAAGTGTGTTCCCTTCCCCAATTGCAAAATAAAGGGAAGGGGGCAACAGAGAGGCATGCCTCAGTGTCTTTACTAAAGGATATAAGAAATAATTCATTAATGTAATAATATTGTATTATATGCAGAGAATAAACTGAAATATGGCATTTTCCTCATGTTCAACCCTCAGTTGTAGATCAGTTGTTTTGATTTCCAACACATTAAATTCACCAGTTTTGTTCCATTCACTTATTTTGACTTGGAAAATCCACAATACATGTAAACTGACTTGCTTCCCCCCCATGATTCCTGTTTCTATACCAACTACCCCAACTTTAAATGTCTTAAAGGCTTGAAAATATTGTAGTTCTTTGGCTCCCCCAATGTTCAACCAAAGTCAGTACTCATGTCTGCACAAGGCCAAAAGGTCAAGCTTAAGCTTTGCCCGTCTCCTCTGCCATCTGTTCAGAACTTGCTATTGGGCCAGCATCTTTATTGCTTCCAGAAATCCAGCGCTGCACTACTGATAACACGAGGGCCATCATTAGTCTAACTCTACAGAGATGGTAAACACCATCGACCCCAGTGCTAAGAGTAACGTCATCATTAGCGTGGAGCTAACGAATGGATCTGCCACAGTTCCAGCACTAAACTCTCCTTTTGCTCGCCGGGGTCCAAACCCCAGCGGCCTGAGAAAACCACAGTGTTTGTCATGTCTTAAATTAAGCATTGGATTAGTGCCAGCCCAGCTCCCCTGTGTACCAGCAGGTTTTATTCTCACGACTGGCTAGCTTCCTCAGACACCAGCCAGTGCCACCTCCACTCTCTGAGACACGTCGAGGCACTAATGCAGGAGATGAATGGCATAATAGAGACGTTAGGGGCCTGGAGAAGCTGGTGGCCTGAGCCGCTTGCTCTGGAACATCTGCTGCTGAGCGAATCTGGGGGTGTTTTCGGGCGCGATCCAACATATCCCTGCACGGCAGGCACGGAACGAAGGCAAATGAGCGGCAGCTGGCGCCACACTCTGCTGTGTTTACCCATAAAGCTGAAATTAGACAGGCGTCACGAAAGCATCGATACATGGATGAGGAGGAGGAGGAGGGCATGGAGAAAATAACCAGCCACTGTAAATTAGATTTGTGTTACAATTGCTTAACGATATTACCGCTGACATGAGAGCATTAGGGGGCCTGTAGTTAAAGCAGTGCCAGCCTACCCAACAAGGCAGCACAATCAAGCAAAGGCCTGTAGAGAGTTTCAATCTACTCCTCCTCCATCTCGGATCCGTGCGTAATTAAGAGCCAGGTTCCCTTATACTTTCATCCTTTTTGCCGTAGTGCTTTCAGAACCTTCCCGCTGTGAGATTGTACTGTGGATCACTGCTGTTGAGGTGAGTAAGTGCTGGACGCTGTATTCATTATACAGTCGGTAGCAAAGCCCTTCCCATCATGACTCCATTCTCTGATAGCAAAATCTGCCTATGGAGACAAAACTAAGCCTTTAGCTGCAATACAGTTCTGAATCATTGACTGTTCTACTGCTGTACCTTCCAAGTTACATATAATGTACATGTACAGTCATGGGAAAGACATGGTCCTGATGCTCCTGAGTCTGTACCATAAGCAGTGTTATGTAGCATTTGTACCTAAAAATAGCAGCTTTAGAAGCATGCTAATGCTCCACTGACTGGAGAAACCTACCCTCTCAAAAATGAAAGTTCATCCAGCAGTTCTTGGAGCGATGCCATAAAAACACACTTTTGGGTCCGTGAAGAACTATTTTATGACGTAGAAGAACCTTTTGAAGCTCTAAAGAACTTTCACTTGGTGTAAAGGTTCTTCACACACACACATCTCTAATGCAGTGATCATGTGACCCGAAGACTCAATCAGACATGACTGCTGCTGTTGATGTTCTTCACAGTGATTGGACTGTTAGGCTCTGGATGTGATCTAAAATCGACGAATGGTTCCTCCTGCTTTTTGCTCTTCTGCTCCCCAGACCATCTTCTATTGGCTTCTATAAGCTTGGACTCATCTGTGTACGCTCTTGCTGCCTTCAAGCCATGTTGAAAACATCACATTTACGACATGAGCACAAAAGAACATCGCCAGAATCGTATTTACTGGCAGGATTTTACTATTAGCCTCAACTTTCAGAGTTTGGGGAAATTCTAAAAAATTTCATAAGGACATTGAAAGAGGATTTGAGGCTGGCATTAACCCTAAGTTGACAGAGAAGTGTGATGTATCACATTAGACTCATAGTAAAATCCTGCCAGTAAATATGATTCTGGCAATGTTCTTTTGTGTTCATCTCGTAAATGTGATGTTTTTGACATGGCTTGAAGGCAGCAAGAGCGTACACGGACGAGTCCAAGCTTATGGAAGCCAAAACCATCCATTGTTTTTAGATCACATCCAGAGCCTAACAGTCACTGTGAAGAACATCAACAGCAGCAGTCATGTCTGAATGAGTCTTTGGGTCACATGATCACTGCATTAGAGACGTGAGAGTGTGAAGAACCTTTACACCAAGTGAAGGTTCTTTAGACCTTTAAAAGGTTCTTCATACGTCATAAAATAGTTCTTATGTCAAGAGGCTTTTATTGTCATTTCAGCTGTGTACAAGTACACGGTGAAAATACATTACAATAAATACAGTAAATATGACTCAATTCTGAAAGGTGCACAGATATTTAACCGGTAGGTTTTGAGATACATAGAAATTTAACATGCCGTGACATTATATGCATGCAGTTTATAATGCACATGAAACCTGGAACACAGCAGATGCTATGGGCTAAAATGCTGTGGGTAGTGGGGTCTAGTTCAGTCTCTGCTGTTGTGGAATAAAGCTATTGCAGAACCGTACAGTGACAGCACAGATGCTCCAGTACCTCTTGTACCAGACAGCCGCAGTGAAAAAAGATCCATTACAATACATTGGTGTCTGTTGTTGGTCGTAGTGACAGTTGCACAGTAGATGTTGTTCAGTAGAGAGTCTAAGAGTTGTTCTGCTAGCGCCAGGAGCCGAACCCGAGTCAGGTCTCGGTTTGATGGCCCTAAATTAGCTGCTGTAAATGCTGTCTTTCACACTTGCCCTAGTTTATTGTTCGTGCATCTGGTGAGGTTGTGGCCTGTACTCAATGCCTTCAGAATAGCGACATGATTACAACATCGCATCACTGCATCAGATCAAAGGGAGTTGATCCGATCATAGAACGTATCTGATTATTGACAAATCTGACGTCTGCCTTGCTAATAATCTGTTAGCTCCTTTTTTTTTTTTTTTTGCTCAGACATCTGCTAGAATTGACTATGCTAACTGCTAGGTTTCATTGTGCTATTGGCCACTGGTGGTTCAGAATTCCGAGTATAGGGTAGCTGATCACAGGGTTGTTGGTTTGATGCCCTGTGTCCGTTAAGCTGCTACCTTTGGGCTCTTGAGCAAGTTTGGGCACTTAACTAAACTTGACCTCTAAGGATTCTGTATACACTATATGTCTACATGTTGAACCCATTGCTGACACAAATGTGCAAATGCACACATGCAAAGTTTGTCTAGTCCCTGTACAGAAATATTGCTTATAAAATAAAGTTCTCTCTAGAGCAGATAAACATGAGCCCATTGGCAAGATGCCTAATGCCTGCCATGGGCTAGAGGGGTATTTACCTAGTAAAGCATCCCAACATTGAGCTGTGGAGCAGTGGAAGAACTGTGTTCTCTGGAATAGTACAGCTCTAAAAAGGCTTATTTGACACAAAGAAGTAGTGAAGCCTGTTTGGTGCTATAAAGACCCATTTCAAAGGGCTAAGTAAAGATATACAAGAGGTCCTCTAGCTATGGAGAACATGGATTTAAATCATTTAGCAATCATTTATCATTTACTACAGAAGCCTTTGATTAAAGGTACATGTTGACTGCCTGATTTGACCATACAAAGTGCTACAGTTGACCATGCCAAGTGCTAGGAGTGACAATGATAACTGCTGGGATTGCCTTTGCTGACTGCTAGCAGTGTCCATGCTGTTTACTAGATTTACCCATGCCAAAAAGCTGAAAAAGCTCCCATTCATCATCAGCCTTGTCAGAAGTTTTGGCCAGAGCACCCTTCTCTGTAACACAGAGATGGAGGAGGTGCTCAGCAGGCAGGTTGGCGCTGGTCCCTTTCTCTTGGCCTTCAGCTATCTGTTGCCATGGCTGCACAGGTGTATACGGGTATGGCCTGGACTCATGCCCTGAAGACATGGCCTCATTTCATGTAGCCTTGGGGGCAACACAGAGTTGCACCTCCGTTTTTTTCATGTTTGGTAGTAATAATGAATGAATGAAGGGAAAAAGAAATATCAGTCAATCAAATATACATTTACATTTACATGTACGGCATTTAGCAGATGCTCTTCTCTAGAGCGACTTACAAAAGTGCTTCACTGTTTACTCAAGAAGAACCTCAGATAGTTAGAATAGACTAGAATTCAAAGATCCTCTAATCTTAGACTCTACTAAACACAAGTCAGTAAGGAGACCATAATACTCTTCTCTTCGCCTGAGTACTCTCAGAAGAGGAGGGTCTTCAGTCTGGGTTTGAAGACAGCGAGCGTTGGACTCTGCTGTTCGGACACCCAGGGGAAGTTCGTTCCACCACTTCGGTGCAGGACAGAAAAAAGTCTGGACGCTCGTCTTCCATGAATTTTAAGGTATGGTGGGTATATAGAGTTCCCAATGTAGGATGTCTAATGTCTCTCTTTCTCTCGTTCTCACGCTCTCACGCTCTCTGGTGGATATCACACTGCAGTAAGCCATTAGGATGTGATTGCTCATCTCCTCCTCAGTCAGTGATGCTAACAGATGGTGGTCATTAATAACTTCCTCCTTGCGTACAAGTTAGTCTCCAGCTGTATGAGGCTTTCTATGGACCATAGCTTTCCTCTAACAGAGCAAAAGCAGCCTCCTCAACTACTCCATCCAGCAGAACCAAAGAGCTGAGAGCATTGTGTAGGATTCATGCCGAGGCATGGACTCCACAACACATCTGAAGGTTTCTTGTAGCATCTGGCACCAAATCCTAGCAGCAGATCCTTTAAGTCTTGTAAGTTGTGAGGTGGGGCCTCAACATCAGTGACACTTGTGTATCCATCACCTTGTCGAAGGTTCACTTGTTATCCTTCCTTGAGGCATTTTTGGTAGGTTCTGACCACTGCATACCAGGAACACCCAACCAGACCTACTCAGTGTGTTGGATGGGTTTTGACTTAGTCGTCTAGAACGTCACAATGTGGTTCTTGTCAAAGTAGATCAGATTCTTATGCTTGTTCATTCTTCCTGCTTGAACACCTCCATCACCTGTTTACTTGCTGCCTAATGTATCCCACCTACTGACAGGTGCCATTTTTAGCAGATAATCAATGGTATGTACATTTAGCTGTTAAAGCAGTCAGGTTAGGGACTTACTCCTCATAGCAACTATTCACTAGGTAAACTTTCATTCTTCACTGATGGCTGTGACCTACTTCAGCTAAAACCCCCTAGCTGTCACCCCCTGAAGTCAACCTGGGAGACGTTTTTCTTTTTTTTCCCCTTATCATTATCAGAGTTTGTTGCCTGGTCCTGTGAACCTAAATTTAGATCTTAGAGTTTAGCTCCTGGGGTTCTCTCCCGTGGCTCAGTGGGAGGTGTATCTTTTTGAGGTGTTTTTCATGCATTCTTTATAACCACCATTAGCTCACTCGTTTTCTCTGCCACTTCCTTTTCTCACCTCCCGCTTTCTGCCTCATCAAAACACGGCCTTTAGCCGGCGGAGCTCCTCCAAGCAAGAGCAAATATGGAATTTAATGATCTTGACATATGAGGGACTACATATACAAAAAGGTCACAAAACTGTACACACTGTGTATGTTTGAGGAAGGCACTGATCCAGGTGATGCCTTCAGGGTGGTGGAGGGGCGTTGTACAGACAGGGCGTTGAGTGTAAAATAGGTAAAATAGTGATATATAGATATTTACTATTCCAACACCATATTTGTCCATTTATATTTTTCACTATTTAACCATCCCAAACATTCCATACAAAACTCAGAAGACATAAATAGGTTCAATGGTGGTTTGAGTAGTAAATAAAATGCATATACTCATCTTGTAGTCATGGCGATGCCTAGTTATTCGGTTGGAGAATACAGTTTATACTCCAACCCCCCTGTGAATGACTGTAATTTCTAACTTTTTAAAGTTCCATGAAGAATTTATTATATTTATTATGGAAAAGTTCATAGTTTGTGTCTAAAAAAGTTTTTTGTTGTGCCTCTATCCTGTAATTCTCTCCTGTAGCCATGTTAAAACCTTTAAAAACCTTTGTAAAGAATCATCATTCCATCAAGTAAAGCTTCTTTAGACCTTTTAGTGGTTCGTTATACACATCTCTATTGCAAATCTATTGAGTTCTCTATTGAGTTCTCTATAGAACCAATCATCTTCTGCATCTTCAGAATTTATTACATTTATTAAGGAAAAGTTCATGGTTTGTGTCTGAAAACTTTTTGTTTTTTTGTGTGCCTCTATCCTGTAGTTCTCAATATCCACCACTAGAGGCTCTCCTGCTCCAGGTGAAACTATATGAAATTCAGAAAGACAGGGAAGCTTTATTCAAGGTCTCATGCAATGCTAAGGAAGAGATTGAGAAACAGAGGTGATGTCTGGATTGGTCTGGATTGCCTTTATTTATATATCTACTTATTTTGTAGTTGTTGGCAGCCGTCCTGTCTTTGTTGTTTGCAAAAAAAAAAAACCCAAAAAACAAAGCACCACTTAATGATTATAAATTAGTCTTATGTTCTAACATCAATCTCTCTGTCCAACTCGGGACGAGTAGAAGGCTCAAGAACAAAGTACCTTTTTTTCCCTGTGACTGATTTTAAAAAGATGAGCTGTGAGCGAGTCAATAAGGAAAATGAATTACCCTCAGGCTGAGGTGATGGTTAATTGTGAGGAGGACAGTGCTGGGCATCGATTTGAGGAGCTCACTAAATCACTGCTTTGATGCATGATTTATGAGCACTGTCCTGCCCAGAGCTGTCAATAGAGGGCAGAGCCGCCTTGCTGAAATTAATTAAACCAGACAGAAAAGCCAGGTCTTTTTTTTTTTAGCAACAACAACAACAACAAAAAAAATGCTCCATAACTTTGCCCTACCACTCTCCCCCAGAACCGCATGACCTCCTTTGTTTGTTCTCCAATAAATCAGGCCTTGACGGCAGTAGCTGTGTACCTTTTTGTTCTCCACTCTCGAAGTCTCCAGAATGCTTCAGCCGCCAGGGACTTCAGCAGTTGCACTCTGCTCGTTTTAAAAGCTCTCCGACAACAATGCAGCCGCGCTGGCCAGCAAACAGGGCTGGACCTCTCGCCAAACTTTGCTTTTTAGGGTGATGCGCCTTGGCAGCTGTGATTTTCGTTGCTTGCCCGCTGATGCTTTTAGCATCCCTACTGCTTCAGAGAGGCAGAGAGAGATGAAGTCCAGGGGTTAGGGCTAAAATTAAATTGGAAAAAAGCCTGACCTCTACCACCTGTGAGAGAGGGAGAGAGAGAGGATGAAGAGCGAGGGAGGGGAAAGGAGAGGCATGAGACAATACAAGAGGAGGCTGGAGCACCCTGGAAAAGAGCCGAAAGCTGGAGCTGTCTGATCTCATTCTGGGAGATGGATCTTCTGCACTGGTACACCGGTATATCTGTATCACGTTTAATTCTATTGATTTTCAAGCTGCAGTGTCATTTTAGGATGATTACGACTAATTATCCAGGACTGAATAGATAGTGGGTTCCTTTGTGCAGATGCTTTTTCTGTCTAGCTATTATTTACAACACTGGGTAGTGTTCCCTTTGTTGTATTTGACAGAAAACAGAAATGAAAATAATGAGCTACGATGCAAATAATTAATGTAAATAAGAGAGAGAGAGAGAGAGAGAGAGAGAGAGAGAGAGGGCAACATACAGTAAAATGACAGAAGAGGAGGTCGTTGAGCAGAAGGCCAGTGTTGTCCAAGCACAGGAGTTGTGCAGAGGCCGTAGTGCATCACATCTAACTCATAAACACTGAGTCAGATTAGAAAGAATAGAACAGTGGCATGAAAGTGCATTCGAACATCATGATGCAAAAAATCAATCCAAAGCTGGCAATTCAGCTGCATCAATTTTGGCACATTATAGTATGTTATTATTGATTGGAATTATTATGCAGTAATAAAAGAGAGTGAGTGTGACATGATGCTGGTTGCAGGGCCAATATTCTTTTGTATAGCCAGGTATTAAATGCATTATGTCAGGTCACGTTTTCTGTGTTCAACTCGGCTGTTGCCGGTTTGAGCCAACCTAGTGGGTTGGCGTCTGTATCAGGTTGACGTTTCCAAGGGTCCTGCTGGGCTGTCACCGTTCATGAGAGTACTCCTGCTCTGGTTTGTTCTGAGGGTACTCTCTGGGGTACGGTGACTGATCCCTAGGCTTCGTATTCACGTCTTGTAAATTTTATTGAGCCTCACAAGCGTTGTTTAGGTTCTCCCTTGCTTTTACACCGGCACGGCCAGTGATCTTCCACCAGCCTCAGGTGTGCGTTTAGTTTTGCCCAAGTTCATTTGTCACGTTTGTATTTTGGTTAGCCATTATTCCCTGTATTATTGCTGCGTTTTCTTGTTTACTCTTGTTTTTGTTGTTATTAAAGCAATCTTGCTTTAGCCAGTCATGACCCATTACTGAAAATTACTCAACTTTTTTATGATTATTCTACTAGTTTTATCAGCGATCTTTATTATTCCAGCATTTCAGAAAATGATGTTTAAGTGTAAAATAAATTATAATAAAAAATAATATAATAAATAATATATGTAACATTTATTTATATATAAAATATATACAATTTAAAAAATGTAATAACTGCAAGCGAAACAATCCGCACTGGTAATGAAAAAAAAATTAAAAAGAAAAAAATGCACTGTTTTTAAACAGCAAACCAGCTGCTGAGCGAACTGCAGCATGATATTTTTAATATGCACATGATTTATGTTTCTGAAGCGCTGAAGTTCCATTCAAAAATACAAAAACAACGGAGTCAATGGCTGAAATTAGCCAAAGACAGACAAGAAAACACTATGCATCAGTGATTGATTGATTGATTAGTTCTAGTTATTCCTTCCCGTTTCTGTTTTCCCTATTCATGATTAGCTCCATAGCTTTCCACCAGCCTCAGGTGTGCGTTTAGTTTTGTTCATTTGTCACGTTTGATATTTAGTTAGCCATTATTCCCTGTATTATTGCTGCGTTTTCTTGTTTACTCTTGTTTTTGTTGTTATTAAAGCAATCTTGCTTTAGCCAGTCATGACACATTACTGAAAATTATTTCTATAACTTTTTTATGATTATTTTACTAGTTTTATCAGCGATCTTTATTATTCCAGCATTTCAGAAAATGATGTTTAAGTGTTTGCATTCTCTGATGCATTCGATGATAAAAAATCAGTGTGTGTTGTTGCTAGGTTACAGGTAAATAAGGTGAAAATATGTTTTCAGTGATAAATTTCTGCTGAAACTTTAGCCACGTTTAAACCTTTACAAACCTTTGTAAAGAATCATCATTCCATCAAGTAAAGCTTCTTTAGACCTTTCAGCGCTTCTTTACACACACACTTCTCTATAGAACCAATCATCTTCTGCCCACGTTCAGCATTGCACAAAAATGAAACAAGCTCTTTTAAATAAGAATATTCTGTGACGTTGCTCAATGAACCCTCCGAACACCCTTTTAAGAATGAATATAAATAATTCTGAATCTTCAAAAGGATTCATTTCACTTTGATTCACTTTGAGAACAGAGAGTTACAACTGTAGTAAAGAATCATGCAATAAAAGTCCACTAGTCTGCTGGGTCTCTTTAACACACACCCCAGGTACCAAGAGGCATGGGAAGGATTGTGAGTGTGTGTATGTGTGTATGTGTGTGTGTGTGTGTGTGTGTGTGTGTGTGTGTATGTATGTGTGTGTGTGTGTGTGGTTTCCAGAGCTTTGTTCATATCATGTGTGAGTCTCCCTACACTGTTCGGGGGTCATTGATCATATGCTGGCTGCCCTCTACAGCCTGTCATGCTATGCCACTGTCCTGAGGGGTGTGTATGTATGTGTGTGTGTGTGTGTGTGTGTGTGAGAGAGAGAAGCAGTGGATAAGAAACAAAGCACATACACACATTGTTGAAAGGCTAGTGGAGGGACCTGGGCTCTAATTGGGTGAATTCCCCCGGCCGACTCTGAACAATCCTGTCAGAATCACCTGCAGAGCCGTATTTTCTGCTCTAATTGGACTGGCGCTGGACTCTGTCCGGACTTTATCTTCTGCCTTTATCTTTCTCGCTCTCTCTCTCTTTTTTCCCCTTACATTTCTCTCTCTCTCTCTCTGTCCACGTCCTTCTTGCTTCCTCTCCCTCCCCAAAAAATCTCCTCCAGTCTGTTCACACGACTTTGATCCCCCCCTCTCTCTCTCTTTCTCCTCTCAGTGGTCAGCTGAAATTTATGCCTCCGAATGTCTCCATTCTCCTCTGACAGAGTTGCAGTAACCCTCCCAGAATAACTCATGCGAGGTGTGTCCTTGAGAAAGTCAATGGGGCTGGCGTGGACTAAGCTACAGTGTTTAAGGAAAAAGTAACAAGAAAAAAAACGAACAGGGAATTAACGAGGGAAGAAACAGAGCATCTTCATTAACCTCCTGAACCTCAGGCTGATTATTCAGTTATTAATCTTAGGCTTATTATTCAGCGAGACTCAGAGATCCTGGAAATGTGGGAGTGAACACCGATTCTGGCTACAAGTGAAGCTGGTTTCTGATTTCTTACGATTGTGACAGAAGATGTCACAAATTTTACATTTTCATTGTTTTAGTGTCTCTTTGAAGCCAGTCTATTAATGTGTGTTACAGATGTATGCTTTTTAGACATGATAATGCCCAGACTGTGACATCAGCAGACTTCAGCGTTTGTCCAATGTGATCCAAAGCTCCAGATTTGGCGCTCAATTTAGAAAAACACCCAAAATCTAAAAATGCCCAACATTTTTGTGATTGACTAACATTCCTATCATATGTGATACCACAGTACCTTTAGATCTTTTAATGTGATTGGCTGTAAGGTTTTCTGTTAGTAGCAGTGTCTTACAGTAACTCTGAACACATCAGCTTGCCTTACTCATCAGTCTGTAACCTGGCAGAGGCCTTTATTACAGTAGCAGCCATGTTTTAAATTTTATTTAATTTTAATGACGTCTGTCGACAAGACACTCAAATAATAATAATGCAAAAAATAATAATATAAATATAATAATAAATAAATCCATATATATAAAATATAATAACATTTTAAAAATATAATAACTGAAAGTGACACAATCTGCACTGGTAATGTAAAAAAAAAAAAGAAAAGAAAAAAAAATGCTCTGTTTTCAAACAACAAACCAGCTGCTGAGCGACCCGCAGCGTGATATTTTTAATATGCACATGATTTATGTTTCTGAAGCGCTGAAGTTCCATTCTGACAAAAACAATGGAGTGAATGGCTGAAATTAGCCAAAAACAGACAAGGAAAAACTATGCATCAGTGATTGATGCTGGAAGCCTTGGTGTAGTCATGGATGATCAGTTATCGTTCTCAAGTCATGCTGCAAACGTAACTCGGTCATGCAGATTTCTCCTGTACGACATCTGGAGAATTCCACCCTTCCTCCTCCCAGGAGTCGCCCAGGTGCTTGTTCTGTCTCTCGTCACTTCAAGACTTGACCACTGCAGCTCTCTTCTGGCTGGTCTCAGGGGTCTGATGGTCCACCATCCTGCAACTTATCCAGAATGCAGCGGTACGGGTCGTCTTCAACGTTCCTAAATTCAGCCATGTTCAGCTCCTCCTCGGCTGCGCTTCTCTTCACTGGCTTCCTGTAGCTGCTGCCCAGGTCATCGGATTCAGACCACTGCACTGGCCTACAAAGCCAAGACTGGACCAGCCAGCTCCTCCGTACTTGATGGTGATGGTCAAAAGCCGATCCACACCAAGAGCCCTTCCAGCTTCAAGTACGGCTCGGCTCGACCAGCCATCCTTTAAGATCCACGGAGACGAGCATCCAGACTTTTTACTGTCCTGCACCGAAGTGGTGGAACGAACTTCCCCTGGGTGTCCGAACAGCAGAGTCCAACACTCGCTGTCTTCAAACCCAGACTGAAGACCCTCCTCTTCTGAAAGTACTCAGGCGAAGAGAAGAGTATTATGGTCTCCATATTGACTTGTGTTTAGTAGAGTCTAAGATTAGAGGATCTTTAAATTATTAGTCTATTTAAACTAGCTGAGGTTTTTCTTGGGTAAATAGCAAAGCACTTTTGTAAGTCGCTCTGGAGAAGAGTATGATAAATGCAGTAATTGTAAATGATTGAGAGTAGAGAGTCTTTATCAGGGATGCAAATGTGCAATTTTTTTTTTGTCTCAAAATCAAATTTTAAATATCATCAATATGACGACAGTATGATCAATTACTTGAGGCGGATTCGATTTTTTGCAGTTTCCACAAATTCCACAAATGCTTTAGCTCTTAAAGCCCAGCCTTGAGACTTTGGGCTTGAATGTGCATTATTTTTTGAGGAATTTGGCCGTTGTGGATTAGCTACAAAAGGGGGTCTTTTCATTACCGTGGCCGTTCTGCTTCGTCCCTCATCACCGGCTCATTTTTGTACAGTCTTGCTCTAACGGAGGACGTGGAGTGGTGCATTGAAAGTAACCTCTCGTGCTCCCTGGCCGACACGTTCACTTTCTCCACTTTCTCCATCAGAAAACATGAACCATTCCCATCTCTCTGAACAGGTAATGGGTTTTAGTGGAGAATAATCATACCAAGGTCAGAGGAAGTCGCAGAAAGAGTTTAGAGGGAAGTGGAAAGTTTGAGTCATGACACTGACTGCGTTAAAGGAGGCCATCGCCATTCCGCGATTCATTTATGCAGTCTCCAGGATACTATTACCTCTCATACCAAATGTTGTCAGTGACACATTTTCTTTAAAGTGTAGTTTTCCTCTTTATATTCTTTATATGATAAGGGCAAAAGTATTGGGACACCTGCTCATTCATTATTTCTTCTGATATCAAGGATATTAAAAAAGAGTTTATCCTGCTTTTGTTGGAGTAACTGTCTCTACTGTCCAGACCTCATCCCCAGCTCCCCATCTCAACCCAAAAGCTCCACCACCACCCATCATTCCAGAGAACACAGTTCCTCCACTGCTCCACAGCTCAATACTGGGGGGCTTTATATCCCTCTACTAGCCCACGCCTGCTATTATTAGGTAGCATGGTGCCGATGGTGGCAAACTAATCTTTCTTATTAGTTTGGATTGTACATTAGCATTGCAATAAATATACATCAGCATACTGCTGCTGCTCTGCAAAAAACTTCCATAAACTGGCCACTTTATTAGAAACACCTGCTTTAAACCTCCATTTGCTGGCCACTTTATTGGAAACACCTACCATCTACATTTATAGGATGTAGAATGTATAATAAACACAGTCTTTGAACTTTACATTACTGGCCAATTTATTGGAAACACCCAGTATCATGTACTTCCACTCACTGGCCACTTTATTAGAAACCACCACCTTGTACTTCCAACATTTCTCAAGTATTTTGTTTAATATGATCCCAAATGTTACATAAAAATGTTTCAAAATCTCATGACATTTTTGAATAATAATAATAATAATAATAATACATTTATCTTTTTTATTAGTTTGGATTGTACATTAGCATTACATTAAATATACATCAGCATATTGCTACTGCTCTGCAAAAAACCTTCCATAAACTGGCCACTTTATTAGAAACACATGCTTTAAACCTCCACTCACTGGCCGCTTTATTAGAAACACCTACCGTCTACATTTGTAGGATGTATAAGGTATAATAAACACAGTCTTTGAACTTTACATTACTGGCTACATTATTGGAAACAACTCTTCCCTTGTCCTTTCACTCACTGCCACTTTATTAGGAACCCCACTGTGTACTTTAGGCAGCATGGTTCCAGTACATTAGGTTCATGTTTATTTATAGAGTCCTATTCTATGGCCAGTTCTTCACTACAGGGCCTAGACAAGCTGTATGTGTGCATTTGCACATCTGTGTCAGTAAAGAGGGCTACTTAAAGAAGCTGAATGCATTCATTAGAAGGGTGTCCAGATACATTTGGACACATAGTGCATTGGTTTCTCTTCTCTTGAGCTTTTAAGCATTGAATTCCTGCTGAATCTGTTTGTACAGTCAGTCGCACGACACCTCTTTCTCAGCCATCGCACTGAACGCTAATGCTGCCACTCAGCGGGCATGGCCGCAGACCCCGCCACCTGTGATGTCACGGACCCTCTATTAGCCGTACGTCTCCAGTATGAAAGTATAGAAGCGTGCTTATGACAGACGTATGTGGTTCTTGTTAGTCATCTCGGTAATGCTGTTGATCGGCTCTTATTTGCGGCTCTGCGCTTCTCCATTCATCTCTCTCCTTTTATGAGGATGGCCTACATTTGTTTTTGCTCCACAGGAGCGTGGCGACGGGCTGTGGAGGCTCTCGGCCCTTTCCCTGCTCTTTTTCACATTCCCTGATAAAGACATTACCTTGACACGGAAGCAAAAGGAGTTGACCACAGATTGGCTAAACTTTTCATTGCAGATTGAGAAGCTTTATTCAGCGCCAGCCGAGCATGTGTAGTATGTAAAGACGTGTGTGTGTGGGGGGGGAGGATGAGGCGATGAGGAAAATGGATAGTGGAAAAGAGAAGTAGGCCAGAATGAGAAGTGAGAGTGAAATGGAGGAAGATGATTTCCTGGCTTTGTTTCCATTCTGATGCCGGCTGACTGGACCTTATTGGAAGATGAAATTGCTTTATCACACTGAGATAAAACCAGCCAAAGCAGCTATGGCTCAAGCTCATACACCTCTAGGTCATATAGCTTCATCTGTGGAGGCTTTTTCTTTATCATTTCAATACATTGATCCGGAGTAGTCTGTATGTCTATATGTCTGTAGTATTGGAATCAGCTTGCATCTATGGCTGTGGTTATGGAGTGGCTATAGGATTATTTAAATACCGGGAGACACTAAAGTTGCCTAAGCTATACCCAGTTTGCCCTCTTTGGCTAAGCTGCCAATGTATAAATTGTAAAATGTAAATTGTAAGTGTGTGACTTTGGTTGGGGAGCCTAATTACCACCCTGTTATTTTCACAAGCGTGTAACAAAACAGTGTAATTATTCCTGAGTCTGACCAGATAGTGCTGCTGTCCTCTTGCTGTGTCCTCTCAGTGCAATATGCTGTTAGACAGAGATTGTAGCCTGTTAGCTGTTAGCTTTGCCCTCACTCGCTTCTCCAGAGTTGTCTTGGCTGGTACTTCTGAGGTGTGTTTAGCTTCAGTTTGTTTTTTGAGACAGTGGTCGATGGAGAGAAGAGATGGTAAAAGCTATTAATCATTAATGTGGCGACGTTAAGACCCTGGCTATGGGCCTCGTCCAACATAGCTACCATGGTGTTAGAACACTGGCTACGGGCCTCGTTCTACATCACTACCATGGTGTTGGAACGTTGGTTATGGGCCTCGTTCTACATCACTACCATGGTGTTGGAACGTTGGTTATGGGCCTCGTTCTACATCACTACCATGGTGTTGGAACGTTGGTTATGGGCCTCGTTCTACATCACTACCATGGTGTTAGAACACTGGCTACGGGCCTTGTGCAACATCGTTACTATGATGTTAGAAGGCTCGCAACCAAGGCGTTAGCACAGCCTGCCTCACGTAGTGGCAACTCTCATTTTCTTCGCAGCCCAAACACAAACTGGACTAGACTGTGTTCATAATTCTGTGGCTGTATGTCATCTTTTGTGCCAGGACCAAGGCTATAGCTGGATGGATTCCAACATTATTTGGCAACTACATCTATAAAATGGCCTCCTTTGCATGTTTAGAGGCAAGTGTGATTTTTATGAATGCTGATAAACGATGCTAACAGATGAATGACATATTCAGTAAGTTAGCTAGCATTAGTGGCAGTTGTATTTGCTTCTCTGCGATTAAAGAATCAATTGGATCAGTCAGCCTTAGAAATGCAGAAAAACACACTTTAGTCCTACAGTAAACGTATCTCCGGTGGATAGCTTCAAAACTGCTTCTGACAAGAGCCTTCCCGTACAATATCAGTTCCACTTTTTATTCCCATGCATTACGTGACATTCACACTTTAAATAAGCTGGTCTTTGATGTCCATTTGCTGAAGTGTGTTGGTTTCCATCACCTTCGATGTCAATATGCTGATAACACTGGTTTTCTGAGCCCCCTGGTGAGGCTGGTGTGAACTTGATAGACCCCATTGTTTTAAGATAACGAAGTCACCATTTGTCTGCGCTTATTCCTCAGACAGATCCATATATAACAGCATGTGGTGAAACCAAAAAAATGAAATGTAAATAGTCTATACATACAGTACTGACATTCCCACCACAGCACCATTAGCCTTGCAGTCGTAGTGCATGACTGAAGAACGGAACTGTAGCACAGTTACTATGAGATGCCCTGTGTGCAATTTCTGGTCCTCATTTAGCAACACAGCAAATGGAAAAAGATACTGTTACTGGTCTAACGGGCTGCATCACAAGGCCTGGTTCCCATAGTAACCTGTATTCTCAAAACTAGCACAGTCTGGAGGTGATGAGCTGTTCTCCAGCTTTAGCAACACCATATTCTTGCCGTCGCATTTTACCAGTACCATTTCACCAGCTTTCTCTAGCAGGCGGGGTGGGTTTAACTTCGGGGGGTGTAAATAACACAAGTCCAGACTGTGATGTAACAGTTGTGATGTTTTGGAACTGGCCCGTTTTACAGCTTTTCATGGTTTGCTGCTTCCATGTACTGGCCTCTCACTATTCAGCTATGCCAGGATAAACACACCTCTTCAAGGGCCTCTTTAATATGTGCAGTTTTTGAAGTCCTACAAGAAAGGAAACACACTCGTCTGTCTCCCCAAACTTCTGTATTCCACCCGTGTGAATTTGATTCTGCTTTCTCTTCCACTCGAATGGGTCTGACACTGATAAGGACTGATGGCGGTATTAACTGATTAAAGCAGTCTTGACCCCTGCAGCGCATTGCTGTATGTATTTACACACTCGATGCACAGTGCTTGCTCAGGGCCTCAGTGTTTGCTATGCTAATGGAGCGACGTTTGCCTGCGCAGAGCGTGACGCTGATCGGCCTTTTCGATACAGAAACAAGGGCACCAGGCTCTGCCTTGAGCCATCCAGCTGTGAGTTTTCCTCGTCAAAGTCATGGGGGGGAAAGGGAATCTTGTAAAGAGACCGGCTGATGGAAATGGCTTGTTCATGCTTTATGTACTGTGAGTGTAATAGGGCTGCTGAGTGGGCCCAAAACGAGAGGAAAATATTTTGCCTGTATTGATGGCTAGGAACGTTTGATAAGCTAATAATAAGGTCATATTTGATAAGCTATTTATATGTTATATGGTGTCATTTCTTAATATATGATGCTTTACTAAGACAAGAGATTCATAGCCTCTAGTTATGAGATATGATGGTGAGGCTTCGAATTTACAATGATAATAAATATATGAACAAAATCTACTTTAAAGCAGGTAAATAATGTGAATTCTCATGATGAACTTCTACTTGACAAATGTCACTTTCTTGGTGCTCTATCTTCCTTTGGTTTGACCACTCATGGTCATGTCACTCAGCAAGGCACAGTTTTACTTATAAGTCACAGTGTGACTTATATTATAACCTTATTATCACATGACCGTCTAGTAATGTGCGTCCTCCCTCTGTATGATGACCACAGTTACTAAAAGTAATTATGTGTTATCAGTAATAAAGATTTATTGGACTTCCAGAGGGTGGTGGCAGGCTTTTAATACGAGAAAGAAAAAAAAAAGATACATGTAATGTTTTAGGCCCTCGTTATTGCATCCTCAACTGGGATGACCCCCGGCTGCCGCCCACAGGACCATATAAGGACTTCCGCCTTGTTTCAACTTCATTTGTGTTCATTTCGGTTCATATGTGATTCTCGTTAACGTGTTGCACCTGGGACTGGGAGCATTTAAGCAGCTCATGGACTGCTACTCGCTGCTGTGAATTGAATCTCCTTGACTCTCCATGTTTCTCCCTGTGTGAGTGGCGTGTTCATGTAGGCATGAGGTCTGATCTGGTTCGATAGACATTACATCCTGTCTTGTCTGGCCGTACACGCCATGGCATAATGTAGGAATTTCCTCATTAGGATATTATTATATTATTATTTTATTATTTGATTTTATTATTTTTAGTGTCAGTTAGTTTAGTTTAGTCGAGACTTTTCTTAAAAAATACTTTGTCTGACTCTTCTCCCTGACCAATCAGCCCCCTTTATAACACTGCAGTCTAATCACTTCCTTTGTGTGTGTGTGTGTGTGTGTGTGTGTGTGTGTGTGTGTGTCTGTGTACTGGTACACACTCTGGACTGGTATCTGTGTTTGTTGGTCAACTGGTGTGTATTAACTGATTTATAGTGGGTAAATGTGCTGTGTGTGTGATTGGGGTTTCTATAGTGTGTGTGTGTGTGGGTGTGTGTTAGCATTAGCGTTAGCCTCCACTCGGTTCTGAATGGGTTCTTCAATGCTGGTTTTAGAACAGAGAAAGGCAAGCGAGCGGTTCTCCGGTTCTCCCGCTGGTAAAACAGTGAGAGCGTTTCAGTGAGGGTATTTATAAAGGGTCAGATATTATGGTCTGCATATGCAGGTGAACATAAATCCAGTAAAAAGGAGAAACAAGAGCTTCTCATTCTGAAGAAAGAAAGTAGTGAGATCTTGTTGGTGAGCTAGTCTGAATAACAGAGCTCGGTTCCTCCAGGTTTCTCCTGGACGCCCCCCAGTCCAGCCAGCACAGCGTGGAGGACGTGTTCAACTCCATCAGCAGCAGCAAGCAACAGCAGCTCACCTGATTTACCATCATTAAGCCCTGATTTACCACCAAACCAGGTGTTGATCTGAGGAGAAGTCTAAATTATACTAGACTCCATGAGAGAGGAGAACTTTGGAGATGTTCTAATGAGGAACACAGTGATGGAGAACCACCACCACTTTCTGTAGGAGTGTTATTATTAGTGTTTATTCTAATGTCAGTGTTTTACTGAGCAGATCAGCAGCTTTTTAGCTGTAATGTTTGTAGGTGCCTTAAACTTTTAACAACTTATGTTCTCAAATTGGATTTACTAAGCGAGTCCAAATGAGCAAGTCAGTATCAATAGTAGCAAGAAAATGATCCCAATATTTCCAGCTTTGTAACTGAGGACATGGATGAATCACAGGCGGGGTGGAGATACTGCAGATGATTTCTCTGAAAGCCACACGTCATATTTTGGGGGTAAACTGTAGATTTTCTTATTTTCCGTGCCATCTATCATCGCTGGTCAGCGTTCAGGTTTCTGTGTTGTGAGCACACACATATAGTCCAGCCTGTTTAGAAAAAAAATATGTTCCTAAATAAATAAACAATGCAAAAATTAATTTTGCCTCTCATCTGTCGGAATTGCCTTCACAATTTTTTTTAAAGAAGCATAAATTGTTGAATCGAATCACTAAATCGAATCAAATCAAATTATTCCTAATTTTAAAAAAATGAAAAAAAACAACAACACTGAATTGAAAACTAATGAATTGTCAAATCCAAGTCAATCCATGCTCCCTGCTGGTATTACAGATTCTCAGGACTGTGCTGTGGATTCTTGCTTTCTCGCACTGAAGTGGACGGTGGACGGAAGGCGATCGCAGTTGAGTCTCAGCTCTTGTCTGAAGACAGTGTCTGGACACACAGTTTTTAAAGCCCGTTGCACCCCCTAAATACACAAAGAGGGTGTATCCTGTTGTGAGTTTCCCAAATGTTTAACTTTCCTAACTTTCCAATAACCAATTATTGCCTACTGACCTTTAACTTATGGATTTACAACCCTGATAATCACACTGTTTCCAGGATCAGATCCTGTCATAAATACCCAAACTGCAAATGCTGTTCCACCCATTTCCCAGAGGTTAAACGTAAACGCATACACACTTCAACACATACATTAATATCCAACAACTGCTAGATCAGACATATCGATTTGGGCCCTAATACCGAGCCTTGAAGAACACCCCTTCTGCACTAAGGGAGGTGTAATTTGACAGTCACTGGATTGTTTGCTATGCTACTGGGAGTGTAACGCTGAGCCTGGGAGGACAGACTGCTGTGTTAAGGGAAGTGTAATTTAACAGGAAAGCAGAGACCTGTGTGTGTGTGTGTGTGTGTGTGTGTGTGTGTGTGTGTGTGTGTGTGTAAGTGAAGGGTCAGGTTGGAACGGGATTTGTAAATAAGGTACACATTCGCAGCCTGGAGCAGTTTGGTCTCCAGGGCAGCCATTGTCATGGTGTCAGCCGGTTGGGCTTGTGTCAGCAGTATTAGAAAGCACAGCGCTGCGAGGCAGAGAGAGAGAGAGAGTGAGTGAGTGAGTGAGAGAGACTCCTAATATGAAGTAGAGTCCCACAGTCTGCGGTTTCACCCCACCCACCCTGCTCTGACAGGCCGGAAAACAAGCAGAGACAAGGCATTAAGAGCACACTCCTGATCCTGTGCTCATTGTGCGTGGAAACGGCCTGCCTTACACACACTCACTCATCTGTCCTTCGCTGGGAAATAGCACTCATACCCTCCACTAGGCTCTCTGAGTCTGTCTCTGCATCTGTGGATTCAGCAGAGTGGAGAGGAGCTGGTGGCTCAGCGCTGGAAGGTTGCCAGGCGTGTGTCTTTAGAGTTGAGATTGAATAGAAAAGGTTCTCTCACTCACTTACAATTCCCTCCAAGGTAGCCCTTTCTGATACTGCTGCTACTCATTCTGCTACCTGGAGTATCGTAGTATCGGTCACTAAATACACTGGGAGAATAGCCCATTTGTCCTGCGCTGATGTTGACCAGCTGGGCTGGAAATGTTTGACGGATCTATTCATTCTAATTCGATCAAAATATATTCAGAGGTCCGAGCATCTTGTGAGCAAGCTACTCCCTCGAGTCGAAAGGAAGACACCCGTCCTCCTCAGGTCGACTCCGGATCATAATAATAATAATAATAATAATAATAATAATAAAAATCAAAACAGGAATAAAAACAATAAAACTAAATTCAAACTATAATTTTCACACATATATAAATGTCTTTGTAAAAACAGGTTCTTTTTGGACCCAAAATTGTTTTTGCTATGGCATCACCTAAAAAGACCTTTATAACCCTTTATTTCTGAGAATTCAAGGTGCCGGTCCATCAAAGTTAAACAATCCGTTCTTTATTATTGAAGAACCACAAACAGTGACTTGATCTGCCAGGAAGACAATGTAGTGCCTCTCCAGAATCTATTAGAAAACCTTCTTCCCTGGACTTTAGAGACAGTTCCTCCAACAAAAGCAGCATAAACTTTTTAAAACTAATTTTTTAATACCCTTCATTCCGAAGAAACAGTAAATGAGCAAGCGTCCCAATACTTTTGTCCATTTATTAAATAAAGAAAGTGTGGAAAGCGGCTCATTTAGATAATTTAAAGAAGAACATTCTGAAAAGATCAACTGCTTTAATTGCAAATGTCTCATCCCTGATAACTACATTTCCCATCATCCTCGTACTTCTGCAGCTCAGCATGAGAGAGCACTTCAGGCTCCCTACAGGGTTTTGAGGGATCGATTTCGGGCTTAATATCCATTTGCTAAAGTAGATTTTCTTTGGATCCCTTCTCATGTTAGTTCACTGCCATATATCCACTGTTTGTTTACAGTGTATTCAATCATTACCTCATCGTATTGAAAGAAATGTCATCTCCGCAACACACCACCCCCCCCGTACTAATCCCACCAATACAGTCCTGCTAATGCAGCTCATCCCAAGCAAAGCTGTCTCACTCTGAGTGCTGCCTCTGATTCATCCATTCCAATTAGCCTGGCTGATTGCTTTCTATACTTATGTATATATCTGCACTGGACACTTTATTAGAAACCCTTTCCTACCTTACAGACAGTACAGACAGACTGTATACCATTGTTTGCTTTGCCTGCCTGCCGGACTCTGCCCACAGAGTTGCTCTTGTCTGGATATTTTTGGATGGTGGACCTACTCTAAACCTAGAAGTGATAGCCCCAGTAATACACTCGTACCTGCACCACACACAAACATGGACACTATTAAGGACACTATTAAGTCACGCTTATATATATGTTATATGTTTATATATGTGTATATATATATATATATATATATACATACACACATATATATATATATATATATATATATATATATATAATATGTTTGTATGTATGTATATATATGTTTGTATGTACATACACACATATACATATACATATATATATATATATATATATATATATATATACACACATACCAAAAATATATATGAGAGAGAGAATCTTGATGTCCACTAAAGCTTTTGTAAGCCCATGAACTTGATTGCATTCACACACATCTTTAACCTCTTACACTTATTCAGTTTATTTAAAGAAAACACAATAGACGCTGATGTTATTGTTGATTTTTCGAGTGATTAATAAACGGCTGAAATCACTGTCCTTCTGATTTGTGCTGCAGCATTAAACGACTGAAATAGACCACCTCCCACTACTGTATTTGAATGACCCCTGCACTTGTCCCTGATGGCTGTGGAGTGGCTCATCCTGAGCAGATAAGCGCTGGAGTGCTGTTGGAGTGGGCGGCTGATGCTAATCCCGCCTTGTGTAGCAGGCCTGCGTGGGAACGCGGGTGACTGGCTGGCTCCCCTTTGGCTGCTTCCACCGGGTGTGTGAGAGATCCCTTTTGGTTTCTCTTAAACCTGACCCTGAGGAAAGCGCAAAGGCCAGGGAGAGCGAGAGGGCAGCCGCAGAGTGGCGGCGTGTGGGAAAGTGTGGGAGAGCTGAGAGCGACCGTTTAACACCAGGATATTGCTGCGGTCACTGAGGGGAATAAATAGATTATGAGAATATAGTCGTGTCACATTAGTTTAACCTGTTTATAGCAGAGGGCTGTTTAATTCTTTGAAGTGGTGTGTGTGTGTGTGGTGTGTATTTGTGTGTTTAATGCCGTGCATAACAGAATAGCTGAATATTTTTGTGAGGCTGCTGCTAATTTTATATCATTTAGTCATAGAATTATGAACACAGCTAATTATGGGCTTGGTATTTAGCTGAGGAGACTCCTCTGCATCTCCACCCTTCTTTCTGAAGGCCTCAGAGCTCTCTGGATCTGGTCATGATGGTGATCTTCTTCACCCCTCACTTCAACCATCAATCCAGACCAGACCAGACTAAACCTCTGAGGTTTAAATAAGACTCCAGACTCCTCCAGAATAATCCTCTCCAACCATATTCTGATCATCTGCAGCTGATGTTCTGCAGCTGAGTCTGATTCTACACATCATTTGAACTAGTAATAAACTGGTGTAA
>NC_132882.1:4609201-4694201 GCF_030463535.1 Salminus brasiliensis | reverse complement strand
CCACACAGGCTGAATCACCCTTGCGCTTTTCAAATCCAGCTATTGAGTTGTCAGATGGAATCTCTCTCTGGTCCATTGTGCAGTTTGCCTCGCTGCTTCATTCTTCATTTCGATCCACTGCTCTCGCACCGCAAGTACCACTCCACAGCCCCCTGCAACATTATTAAAGGTGGGCTCTTTCAAGTGTCATTAACCTTCTTCGGGATGCGGCCACAAGCATAAAGCGCGTTAGCGATGCGCATTAGTTGCTGCAGCTCCTGTAGATGTTCACAAAGCAGATCTTTAATGGTGCACTCAGCATGTGTTCAGATGGGGGATAGACACTTAACTGTGTTTCTGTCAGGAGTTTTGGAGTGACTGAAAATAATTAACTGGATACGCTGGGTGTACCTGTACCACAGTACCTAGACGCAATGCAAAGACTGCAATGCAACATAGTAGCAGCCACCAC
The DNA here is from genome assembly GCF_030463535.1 of Salminus brasiliensis. Classification (NCBI taxonomy): domain Eukaryota; kingdom Metazoa; phylum Chordata; class Actinopteri; order Characiformes; family Bryconidae; genus Salminus; species Salminus brasiliensis. The sequence continues at coordinate 4,693,750 of NC_132882.1, read as the reverse complement.
CACCCTCTCCATGGCAGATTGGGGTTCGATTCCTCAGCCAGGAAAGCCCACCTTTTCACACTGCATGAACACTGCATTCCCCTACCTGTGTAACCTGATTCTAATGTGAGTTAGAGCCAAGTGCTCTTGAAAGAGATGGGTACAGTGACGAATACGTGCACCTTTATCCTTTATCCTTTATCCTTTAAGACACCACTTGGGGCTCCATGGACAGGAATGGTCTAGATGCTTGTCTTCCATGTGTCTTAACGGATAGTGGTTCAAGCTGAGCTGTTGGCTTGAATAGCTCTTGGTACAGATGAGGTTTAGACTGTAGCCATCAGGTAGGATGAGGAATGTACATTTTTGGGGCATTTTCTTGACCTTTTGGACCTTTGAATCAGTTCATTTGAAGGGCCTGATGGAATTGGAAGTGATATATATATATATATATATATATATACAGTGAGTCCAAGAAGTATTTGATCCCTTGCTGATTTTCTTCGTTGGCCCACTAATAAAGACATGATCATTCTATACTTTTAATGGTAGATGTATTCTTACATGGAGAGACAGAATATTAAAAAGAAAATCCAGAAAATAAATCTAAGGAATATATATTAATTGATTTGTATTTCATGGAGTGAAATAAGTATTTGATCCCTTAGTATTCATTAGCAGTTCTGGCTTTTACAGACCAGTTAGACACTCCCAATCAACTTGTTACCTGACCTGAAGCCACCTGTTCTCACTAATCACTTGTGTGAAAAACACCTGTCCACAGAATCAGACAGATCACACAGATTTCAAGTCTCCAACATGGGTAAAACCAAAGAGCTGTCACAGGACCTCAGAGTCAGAATTGTTGACCTTCACAAAGCTGGAATGGGCTACAAAAAGATTAGTAAGGTGTTGGATGTGAAAGTAACAACTATTGGTGCAATTATCAGAAAGTTTAAAGAGTATAACATGACAATCAACAGACCTCGGCCCGGTGCTCCAAAGAAGATTTCGCCTCGTGGGGTGGCAATGATGCTGAGAACAGTCAGAAATCGTCCTGCAACCACTCGGCAGGAGTTAGCAAATGACCTGAAGGCAGCTGGGACCACAGTTTGCAAGGAAACAATTGGCAACACTTTGCGCAACAATGGATTCACATCCTGCAGTGCCCGAAAGGTACCCCTGCTGAAGAGAGCACATGTGGAGGCGCGCCTCAAGTATGCCAATGATCATTTGAAAGATGAACCAAGTTATTGGGAGAAGGTTTTGTGGTCAGACGAGACCAAAATTGAACTTTTTGGCCTCAACTCCACCCGCCATGTGTGGAGGAAGAAAAATGCTGCCTATGACCCCAAGAACACTGTGCCCACCGTCAAGCATGGAGGTGGAAGCATAATGTTTTGGGGGTGTTTCTCTGCCAAGGGTACAGGGCTACTTCACCGCATCACTGGGAAGATGGATGGAGCCATGTACCGCACAATCCTGAGGGACAACCTCCTCCCCTCTGCCAGGGATCTGAAAATGGGCCGTGGTTGGGTCTTCCAACATGATAACGACCCTAAACATACAGCAAAGGCAACAAAGGATTGGCTCAAGAAAAATCACATTAAGGTCATGGAGTGGCCCAGCCAGTCGCCAGACCTCAATCCGATCGAAAATCTATGGAGGGAGCTGAAGGTCAGAGTTGCCAAGCGACAGCCCACCAACCTTCATGATTTAGAGAGGATCTGCAAAGAAGAGTGGGCCAAAATTCCCCCTGGTGTGTGTGCTAAACTTGTGGTTAACTACAACAAACGTCTCACCGCTGTGCTTGCAAACAAAGGCTTTGCCACTAAGTATTGAGTGTGTTTGGCAAGAGGGATCAAATACTTATTTTCCTCATTGAAATACAAATTAATTAAAATATATTCTTTAAAATTATATTCTGGATTTTTGTCTTGATATTCTGTCTCTCCATGTTAGAATATATCTACCATTAAAAGTGCAGAAGGATAGTGTCTTTATTAGTGGGCAAACAAAGAAAATCAGCAAGGGATCAAATACTTCTTGGACTCACTGTATATATATATATATATATATAAAATATAATAATACTTACCACAATAATCTGCTGCCACAGTTTATGATGTTGGCCAATAGGAAACTGGTGTTTTTGTAATTCCCTATTCCTTCCAGACCTTAAAAAGGCCATGTGCCTCTTTGTTTACTTGTGGATGTGTCATTTCACTGCCAAGCCACTCTAAGCTAACATTAATTGGGAAGCATTGTGACCCTTGTACGCTCATTAGACCTGCTTAAATTATAGCTATCACACAAAAAGTCTCAAAATGTTTGCCTTTTTTGACTTTTTTGGCATAATGCCAAATGAATAATTAATAATCCGGTTGTGCCAGAATTTAATGATGAATGGACCAATAGAAATGCTCTGAAAATGTATGAAGATTGAAGAAAATGAAGATTTTTTTTTATTCTTCTGTAAAGTTGCCGTTTTTGAAATTCATCAACGACGTATAGACTTGTGATTTGCGTCTAAAAATTATGACACACATCTAAAGCTCTTATCCAGACTGACTAACATTTAAGTCATGTTGCACAGGCAGGAGAATGTAGAGCTAGAGGTCTTACCTAAAGACTTTCATTGGTGTAGTGTGGTGTGCTAACCTGGCAGGGGAATTGAACCCTAGTCTGCCACAGGAAAAGGGAAAGCTTGCCTACATTCTTTGGGATACAAGTTAGAGACCTGCAAACACTCAATAATAAGGTAGTCATTCATTTCCAACATGAACTCAACACAAGCTCCTCCCACCACCACACTGTGATTCCATGGTTTATTTGATGTTCGTACAGCTGTTTTACTGCGTTCTGAGTCTGAGCACCTTCACAGTTGCCAGGAAAGGTTGTACTGCTATTCTTTCACATTCTTTCGGTGTGAAACCAAAGATATAATGGTCATGATGACTCAGCAATTGTCATCGTTGGGCCCTTGAGCAAGGCCCTTCATCCTCCCTGCTCCCTGGGTGTCACATCAATGGCTAGGCACCATTCCAGGCACTCCCTGTGTTGCTAATTTGCAAATTCTGAGCCATGTTGTCCCATATAATCCTATTTGTGCTGTTTTGGCTTTGATTATGGATTTGCCTTGATGCTGAACTTTGGAGTAACCTCAATGAAGTCACTCTGCACATGCAGCCTGCCGTAACCAATACAGTACAGGTATAATCAACATTGTATTATTAATAGACAAGAAAACACTAATATAATATAATAATAATACATGTATACACAGCTAGTCATGAGGTTGGTGTTGCATAGTGGTGTTGCATTGCCTTCCCATGGCAAAGTAGGGTTCAAATCCTAGGCTGGGCAAACACACCACTCTACACCAATGAAAGTCTCTGGGCAAGACTCCTAACTCCCACAATTGGCATGACTCTTAATGCTATATAGTGTTCAGGCTTTTATTATTACTAGCTCTAGTGATTATGTGAATGCATATTTTGGGGGACTGAATGGATGAATGGGAGTTTATAATTTATTTATTTTTTTTTACTTTGTCTTAATGAACATCCCATCTGTGCTTTCTTGTAGATCTTGTAGGGCCAGGTGGTAGAGCCTAGGGGGCTATAGAGTGCACACTGAGTGTGAAAATGACAGCACTACAACTTTTCCTGGCAGCTGTGAAGGTGCTCAAACTCAGAACACAGTAAAACAGCTGTACGAACATCAAGTAAACCATTGGATCACAGTGTGGCAGTAGGAGGAGCTTGTGAAGGTAGATATTGTGTTGAGTTCATGGTGTCTACCTTATTATTGAATGTTGGCACATCTCTAACTTCACCTCAGCAACTTTTCCTGAAGTCCGAATCCTTCTGTAAGAACCTGTTTGTGTGGGTGTCAGTGTTGGAGAGGTCCCTCCATGGGTTCAGGTTGCTTATTGCTTTTGGTGTGGAGTGTTTACGAGGAGATGTGGCCCTGATGACTCTGGAGATTAGCTGCAACCCCCCTCCTATACCCCCTCACCCTCCCATCCCATCATACAGCTGTGGTGAAAGGGTTCAGCAGCTGAGTCTCAGTAGATTAGCACTGACCTCCCCCTGCTCCTCTATCTGCTGGACGTGAAGACTGGGGAAAATTGTCCTGTCCTCCTCCCCTGTAATTTACACTGCTCTCTTCCTAAAGCCTCTTTCTTTCTCGTCGTCTTTCCTCTGTGTACTTCGAGCCTGACCCAGCCGCGTGTCCTATTGACTCGACTTGCCACCCCTATTCTCCTTAAGCTCACTTCCTGTGGTCATTAGTCATCCTTTACTAGCCTTTTTTTACTTGCAGCTTTTCTTAGGCCCAGCTAGCTCACTCTTATTTTCTCTCTCTCTCTCTTAGCAGCTCATTTCTGCCCACGGAGTCGTTTTGACCTCGTAATAGGAGAGGAAACTAGATTTCAAGTCATTTCATGGGTGGAACGCTTTGGCCTCTACTCCGTTTAACCGCACAGAGGTGTGACATGGTGCAGAAAGTTCCCGTTGGAAAATAACCTTCAAATGTGGGATTCGGGTGAAATTGATTGAAGGTCTTTCAGCTAATCGAAAATGTCCGTGTTCAGACTAAACATAATATGAATATCTTTAACAGTGATGGTTAGTGAAGTTAATGCAATGAGATTTCACCCCAAGCAGTTTCAGAGCATTTCCTTTGAATCACTTATCATGTCAACACTGTTTTATAGGCACATACTGGTAAGATCTATAATTTACTGTATAGCATTGGTCAATATACTACGTTGCGGTCTGCTTTGGGGGTTACAATAATGAGCAAATGGGCTGATCAGTGTTTTTGGGGTCTTTCAGTATGATTGGTCAATCGCCAATACCGATCATGGGTGGGCCTGGATGCCACATCAATTTTTCCAGGCTTTACTTAGTAGTCCATGCATCACCAGTCAAGAAGAAAAGTACTTTACTCTTTGGAATCAACCCCATTTATTACACTGTGGAACTCCAAGCACCAGCTGAGAGAGCCATGAATTCCCCTACAGAGCCACACTGTGGAGCTCAGCTCACTAAAAAAATAAAAAGGGCTGATCTAGTCTAGTCCTAAAACCTCCATCACTGTGGACGGGTTGCCTTTAGCTTTCCGACTGCTGCTGCTGCCGTGCTTCTGATCGTGGTTAAATGAGGTCTGCACTGGTTGCTGTTTCGTGTGGTTAGTGGTGTTAGGGAGTTCTGCTGTGTTCTGATACTCAGCACCTGGTTGATGTTTCTGCTCGCTACAATTGTACAGAGTGGCTGTCTGAGCTACTGTAGCCTTTCTGTTAGCTCTAACCAGTCTGACCATTCTCGGTTGACCTCTCTCATCAACAGGGTGTTTCCTACTGAAGAACTGCAGAACCTCACTGAAGTTCACTGGACTGTGAAGAACTCTAGAGACTGCTGTGCTGAAAATCGCAAGAGATCAGCAGTTCTAGAAACACTCAAACCTCCACTTCTGACACCAACAATCACAGTTAATACTTTCAATAATTCGGAAAAGAAGAGTGAGATTCCACTTCATCAAGACTTTCTGTCTTTATCACCAGTGTTCAATGAGAACAGCAGTGGCTGCATGTTCCAGCCAATGACTGTATAGATCCTATATATCCAATAGATCCTATATATACTACAGAAACCTGTAAAGACCTTTTTGTTTTAGCATATTTAGGTTCTTTAAAGGTTCTTCATATTCACTCACTCACTATATATATATATGTGGACTGTATACAGTGTATATATATATATATATATATATATATATATATATATACTCTTAAAAAATAAAAGTGCTACAAATGGTTCTTTGAATTAGTTTTTTTTTTTTTTTTTTTTTTTTTAAGCAAATGACTCTTATAAAAAGAGCTTGAGCCCTAAATAGACTCTTAAAAATAAATCTGCTATGAATGGTTCTTTAAGCAGGACCACTTTCAATGCCAGAAGGAACCATTTTTGTCATAAAGATGAGTGAGTGAATATGGAGAACCTTTAAAAAACCTAAATATGCTAAAACAAACAGGTCTTTACAGGTTTCGCACATCTCTTACAAAAAGTGTAAGAGTTCTGACATAACAGAATTTTGGAAGAAGGACCCAAACTCCTCCTCCTGGCCCTCAGGCTCCTTATATAACCCTGCTTCTTAGTCCAACTCCATTTCGAACATACATCGCACCCACCTGTCTCCTCCCTTTCCACCATCACTCACCACACCAATGCCGGGGTCCGGCTTCACGCTCAGACCACATGAAAAGCTGGCCCGCACTCCTCCCTGTCCATCTCAGAGCTTGGTCCGCAGTAGCAGGTAGTTTATCAGGGACCAAAAAATGTCTTCTATGGCATCATTCAAAGAACCGTTTGTTGCACCTTTATTTTTTAATAATGTGAAATTTCTACAGAAGAAAATAAGTTATGGATTTTGTACCTGAATAGTGCACTAAATAATAAACAAATAATAATATGCAGCTCATGACTGACTATAAACTTCATTTCTGAAGTGTTGCAGCAGAATTGTCTTCTTTCCCTTTGTGCTACCCACAAAAAACCCCAGAAAATTTAGCTGAAAGTTTATGATATTGAATATTAAGGTAGTGCTTTTTCATTGTGCAGCATCATAGGCTCAAATATGTACCTCTGTAATGTACTACGGTATGTTCTCTGCAGTAATCCATTCCCCTTCCATTCTCAGTAGCACTCAGTGTTCTCCAGACAATAGCCACTGCCTCCGACATGCTTCTGCGCCGGCCACCGCAGCACTGCTTGATTCGCCAGCATCTAGCTCACAGCCCGGGGCCATGGCAACATCTCTCTGGCCGGCTACCTCCTCTGTGCGTCCTCTGTGTTGTGAGCTGTCGTCCATCAAAGAGCCTAATGCGCGCCTGAGGACGCATCCAGTGTCTTTACATCATCACCGCCTCCACTATTAATCTCTAATTGCTCTGGCTCCGAGCTCTTGTCATCTGTCTGTGTGTATGTGTGTGGCATATGGCTGTGTCTGATGCTGTTTATTGCTATTGCTAGGTTTGGAAGAGTTAGAGTGAGAGTGAGGGAACAGGGTACGGGTGCTCATATCCAGTTTTCAGTCGCTCTGCTACAGAGTTGCTCATTTTAGTGCTTTCTCAGCTTTTTCTATGCTGATTCAACTCATCAAATTATGATCACGCCCACCAAGAGCTGAATCAGGCATCCTGAAGAGAGGAAAGAGCCGGATTCCGGCTACAGGACATAAATATTGGCAGGCATGTGGGAAGTGCTTTCCAGTTTGTTTTACTGCAGATGCTTAAAATGAATAGGACATACAAATCTGAGCGCAGCATAGACCTGCAGTGTGTGTGGCTGCTGTGTGTGGTGTGTTCTTGTATGTTTTAGGTGTATGCTTTTGTAATCTGCAGTAGTTTGGCATCTGTGTCTCCTTCATCACAGCAAGTCGAATCACTCCACTGACCGACTGAGGCTTTGTGGACATGTGTCAGCCTCTCGGTATTGCGCCCTCCCCCCGGGGCTATTCCGAGCCGCCGCCTACAGGCTCATAGAAGGACTTTTCTTGTGTTTCTGTTCTGGTTTTGATTCATGGATTCGTTTTTTGTTCATATACGTTCATGTATGTTCGGTTCGGTGTCTTGATTCAGGCTCATCATGTTTAGTTAATGTGTTTCACCTGTGACGGGGGGTACTTAAGGGGCTTTGACGCTAAGTTCAAAGCCGAGAATGAAATGGTTTGGAACCTTGTGGTAGCCCTAGAGGTTCCCATCTCTGACCATGGTGTGTTTAGGCCAGCTTCGGCTCGACTTCCTCGTTTGCGAGCAAGCCACCCGGCGGTTCAAGTACTCAGCGATTCAAGAGGTTCGCTCGCTATCTGCTATGTTATACCCACGACTCTCACTCCAGCTAGGCGACCCTCTGCCAAGCAGCAGTTCCAGGTTGGGTCGGCCTAGCCGCTCTTGCCAAGTAGCTGGTTCCCCAGCTTAACCCCGGTCTCAGGTCTGTTTGTTTTTGCCATGTTCTGGTTTTGTTGATCACTGTGTTCATGTTTATGTCCTTTAGCTGCTGCATCTTTTGTCTCACTTGCCCCCTTTTGTTTGTCTCATTTTGTTTAATAAATGTCTTGCATTGAATCCATCTCTGCGAGTGTTCATCCCTCTGTGTCTGGCCTAACCCGCCATGACTGCATGTTGCTACAATATGTAAAGCAGAAGGGCAGAGCTGTAGGCTAGTTTTCTGACCAAATGTGACCTTAAATTGCATTTTAAACATAAAAAATCCAACTAATATAACGTCACTGTCATGCAAAAATGGCAACTTTGCAGGAGAAGGAAAAAAACTTCAAACTTTTAATGGAAGTCAATGTAAAAAGATTTCATTCCAAGTTATTTTAAAGCTTTTCTATTGGTCTGTTCATCATGAAATTTTGACCAAACAGTATTTTTTTCCCCAACAATTAATGTAATGTGCATGTATTGTCACTCATACTTGTACAGTACACTTAAAAAGTCTTCTCCTCACAAATCCCAGCCATGCTACAGCACCTCTGACTTATAGAAGGTTAAGGGTCTTGCCTGAGGGCCCAACAGTGGCGGTTTAGTGGACCTGGGTAGCAAACCCACAACCTTGTGATCAGTAATCCAGCACTCTGAGCATTAAGCTGTCACTACCTTTCTGTATCTCCCGGGTGGTGTTCAGCAGTCTTATTGGTCAATGTGAAGCTCATTTAGTTGGAGCATTGGGTTATCAGCCAGAAGGTTGTGGGTTTAATACCCAGATCTGCTAAGCTACCAATATTGGGATTGGAACAAGGCCTTTTACACTGATCCTGTTCTTTGACTATGGTTTTCTAAGACGGGATTTAAATATATAAAGTCAATAAATGAACTAACAGGGTGTGCTTTTGAGTTATATATTTGTACATGAATATATTTATATGTATATATATATATATATATATAAAAATGAAGGAAAATGAACAGAAAAAAATGTACACTGCAACACTGTATCCATTACATACTGCAAAAATACATATTTTTTTAGTTTTTAAGGGTTTTTTTTCTATTTCTTTTATGGTTTGTGTAATGTTTTTTCACTGTTTGAAGTCTGGCAGTTGTTCTTTACATTGTGTCGCAATGTCATGATGAACGGACCAATAGAAATGCTCCAAAAAAGTCAAAGCCTGTCTGGACCATTTCTACACCACGAATTTGGAGACAGAATCAAGCTAATGCTCCCTAATAATAAAATGATATGGTCAGTTTGAGCTTTGAGTCCATCCAAACAGTAGTTAATGTTGCTTTAAAGGAACTAGGAATGCTATTCTTCTACATTTCTAGAGAAATCTGTGGTTCTTTGGCCAAGAATGAACTGTACAGCATTCTGTCAGACATGAACTGAATTGATAATTGAACTTTTGGATAATTTGAACCTTTTGAAAGATGACCCTACAGCCCAGTCTGAGGTCCTGAGCTCTCTGGATCAGGTTTTCATTAAGAATATCTCTGTACTTTGTTCCATTCAGCTTCCCCCCTTCTCCACCAGAGCCTGACCAGGCTCCCTGTCCCAGCCGATGCTGCCACCACCATGCTTCACTGTAGGCATAGTATTGGGCAGGTGAGGAGCAGTGCCTGGTCTTGTCCAGACATGGTGCTTAGAATTGAGGCCACAAAGTTTAAGCTGGGTTTCATTGTCCGCAGTCTGAGTCATTTAGGGGCTTTCATGTATCTTTTACTGAGACGAGGCTTCTGTCTGGCCACTGTGCCATAAAGCCCAGATTGATGGAGTACTGCAGCGATGGTTGACCTTCTGGAAGTTTTTCCCATCTGCGCACAGGATCTTTGGAGCTCGGCCAGAATGACCATTGGGTTCATGGTCACCTCTCTTATACCAAAGCCTTTCTCCATCCCACTTTTTCCTAGGGATTGTAGAGGCAGCTCAAACTTTCAGTGCAGCAGCAATGGGTGTGTAGCATTCTCCAGATCTGTGCCTCCACACCTTCCTGACTCTGAGCTCTACAGGCAGTTCTTTCCTCCTCATGGCTTAGTGTTTGCTCTGATATGCATCGTCAGCGGTGAGATCTTATGTAGACAGGTGTATGTCTCTCCAAATCATGTCCTATCAACTGAATTTACTACAAGTGGACTCCAATCAACCACATGTGATTAATAATCCCCACTCCTGATCCGAGGTCATCTGGGGTCTTCAGATTCTACAATAGAGACAGTAGAGAAAAACGCCGCCTCTCCAAGAGAGATTGTATTAAAATGAAGGTGGTCAGATGGTCAATATTACAACAACCCAAGCTATACCCTTGGAGCCAAGATCTACCGTCTCTCTTGGGAGTTTACGATGGATCTGAGCAAGGGGACATTCCCTGTTTACCCCAGGTGCATCCCCTAATAACTGCACCTCCCACTAGCAGCCAGCAGGGGGTCATAACACAGGGTCGTATTTACATTTCCATGCTCTACTCCTGCTTTTCTTGTTAGAGCTGCTGAGATACATTGTTGTAATTAGATTAGTCAGACCTGCACAAGCTGAACTTCTGTAATACCTTTTGTAACGGTGTAAAAATTAGGAATGCACCGATCCGATATTAACTAAATTAGCTGGATCGGGTATCGGATAATTAGGCCGATCCATGGAACAGATCCTTTCACTTTAACTTGCTGGTGTAAGACTACACTAAATGTGCAAATAAATAAATGACAGTATCATGCATTTATAGCTGTGTTAATTCGTTATATAATTTGTTAAACACATGGTGAGGTATACGGTTTATTCATTTAGCAATGGTATCGGACTGGTATCGGGTCTCGACCGATATGCTTAGATAAGTTTATGTATCGTATCGGTATCGGAACTGAAAAAGTCGGATCGCTGCATCCCTAGTAAAACTCACCAGTAGTTACATTGTTATTGCATGTGTTGTAATGTGTAGCTACGTAGTCTTCTGAGCCACCAGGTTGATAATGTGGGACAATTAGCAGCTGCTGTCTTTCCGTCATGGTTAAGCATGGCTGTGGTTGAGACAGTAGGACAGGACTAGGGATCAGAATGCGGATCAGAACATTCCTCAGCAGTCGATGTGGACTGTGGCAGGCTATTTTGTCCTGTTTCAGAGCTCAGATGATGAAGTAGAATTTGAAGCGGTCGGGGCAGTTCGCCTTGCTGGGGGTTGATTGAAAAATGGCTGAATTCTGCAACTAGCTGGTTGGTAGAGGGTTTTAATATGGCAGTGGAGACCGACTGAGGACCAGCTTTCAATTCTGTGTTGAAAATAGCCTCGAAAGTTGAGTTTGTAATATATTGCAAGGTGTTGAGCTTGTTACAGAGACACAAGGCTCAATCTCCAGGGCCTGGCTCAGTGAGCTGGTGCATGTCATGTTGGGAAGCGCATGCATCAGCTAATACGCTGCGTCGTGCCCGTGGCTGCTTGTTTTACATGTTTGTTTCTTGCGTTTCGACTAATGCTCCAAAACAGGCTCCTACTTTAGCCATAACATTAAAACCACTGACAGGTGAAGTGGATAATATTGATAACATCTGGTTCCAGTGGCTCCTGGCAAGGGGTGGATATATTAGACAGCAAGTGAGCAGTCAGAAGGTTCTTGAAGCAGGAAAAACGGACAAGCGTAAGAACCTGAGACACTTTGGCAAGAACCAGACTGTGATGTTCTAGACGACTGGGTCAGAACATCTCCAAAACAGGTCTTGTGGGGTGCTCCAGGTATGCAGTGGTCAGTACGCCTTCCAAAATTGCTCTAAGGAAGGACAACTGGTGAACCAGTGACAGGAGCAAGGCTCAGGTGTTGAGCTTGTTATATAGACACAAGGCTCAATCTCCAGGGCCTGGCTCAGTGAGCTGGTGCATGTCATGTTGGGAAGTGCATGCATCAGCTAATACGCTGCGTCGTGCCCGTGGCTGCTTGTTTTACATGTTTGTTTCTTGCGTTTCGACTAATGCTGCTCCTACTGTCAGAAAATGAGGTTGAGGCCGCAGTTTTGTGTTTCTCGGTTTTGAGAAATTATTAAAGGACACCATGCGCTCAGGGACGTTAGCTAGTAATGAGTTGCAGGCCTGTTATCAGACAGGAGGAAGAGGAGGAGGAGCACGGTTTGTCGGCAGGCTACCCCTGTTTATGCAGTTTATTCTAAATGCTTCCCTTTGGCTTGTGCGCAGTACTGCGTTTTCTGAGCTGATAGCTGGACTGCTGCTAGCTTAGCCTTCAGCTATAGCCTGTAGCTGTGTGAAGGCTTCTCAGCCGAGCTGTGAGCTGTGTTTAGCATTGTTTTACTTTACGGCAGCTCCACTGGGAAGCAGAGCGAAGGCCAGTGATGAGATTCGGGGATTGGTAGAATTATTTTTCCCGTTCTGTAATTTGACCAGTCTGTGGCTCCTGTGTATTATGAGAATTTCCTTGGGGGTGAAATGAATATATTCTAGCAAGAATGATGGGATGGTATTCTCAAGGGCAGTGGAGTGATTTTACAGCTTGCAGCCAATAATATTAGGCTGTCAGACAAGATCGCTAGCTACACTGCTGCTCTTGCGTTTGGTTTTTATAGGCAAGCCCACAACGTCTGCATTTTGAGTCTTAGACAGGGATTAAGGGTTACCAACATTAGCCAACACAAAGCTACAAACACACCGATCATCCATAACATTAAAACCACTGACAGTGTGGCTCCTGGCAAGGGGTGGATATATTAGACAGCAAGTGAGCAGTCAGAAGGTTCTTGAAGCAGGAAAAACGGACAAGGACACTTTGGCAAGAACCAGACTGTGATGTTCTAGACTACTTGGTCAGAACTCCTAAGATCTCCAAAAGAGGTCTTGTGGGGTGTTCCAGGTATGCAGTGGTCAGTACGCCTTCCAAAATTGCTCTAAGGAAGGACAACTGGTGAACCAGTGACAGGAGTAAGGCTCAGTGATGCTCTTGGAGGCCCCACTTCACAACTTACAGGACTTCAAGGACAGGTGCTACACAACACTTTCAGAGGTCTTGTGGAGTCCATGAACAATCAACCACACGTGAATAGATATATTTACATTTACATTTAAGGCATTTAGCAGACGCTCTTTTCCAGAGCGACTTACAAAAGTGCTTTGCTATTTACCCAAGAAAAACCTCAGCTAGTTTAAATAGACTAATAATTTAAAGATCCTCTAATCTTAGACTCTATTAAACACAAGTCAATATGGAGACCATAATACTCTTCTCTTCGCCTGAGTACTCTCAGAAGAGGAGGGTCTTCAGTCTGGGTTTGAAGACAGCGAGTGTTGGACACGCAGGGGAAGTCCATTCCACCACTTTGGTGCAGGACAGTAAAAAGTCTGGACGCTCGTCTTCCGTGGATCTTAAAGGATGGCGGGTCGAGCCGAGCCATACTTGAAGCTGGAAGGGCTCTTGGTGCGAATCGGCTTTTGACCATCGCCATCAGGTACGGAGGGGCCGGCCCAGCCAGGGAGATCAGCCAGAAGAGAGCTGCAGTAGTCAAGTTTTGAAGGGACGAGAGACTGAACGAGCACCTGGGCGACTCTCTAGAGAGGAAGGGTCGAATTCTCGGATGTTGTACAGGAGAAATCTGCATGACCGAGTTACGTTTGCGACATGACTTGAGATAGATGCAATAAGCTTTATTTGAGGACTGTCAAAAGTCAGATGTCTTCGGCGAATAAGAATCCCCACTCCTGATCCGAGGTCATCTAGGGTCTTTAGATTTTACAATAGGGACAGTAGAGAAAAACACATCCTCTCCAAGAGAGATTACATTAAAATGAAGGTGGTCAGATGGTCAATATTACAACAACCCAAGCTTTACATTGGCAGCCAAGATCCACCTTCTCTTCTGGGAGTCTTCCCTGGATCTGAGGGAGTCCCTTATAAATCGGCATGTCCCCATTTACCATTTGTCCATGCCTCAATGAGTCAGAGGTGTTTCGATGGCACACAAGGGAGATCTACCTGATATTACGCAGGTGGTTTTAAGGTTATGGCTGATTTACCCGGTCGTCCATTCATAAGCCAATCTTTCCATCCATCCATCTGCATAAATTGTTGGATTCTGGATGATTTAATGTTCTCTCCTTCTTCAACTCTCAATCGTTGGCGCTGATTGCCGTGCTTTAGTGTTTTTGGGAGGTGGACACATTGCTACTGCAGTTGTAATGAAGCCTGGCAAGGCAGAACTCTGGGGTGTCCTTGTTTGGTGTAAGAAGTAGATGTGCTAGATGCTATGGCTTTCTCAGTGATTACTCACTGAAAAAAGTGCTTTTACGACACGAACCAAACTTGGCTGACAAAAACAGCATGTGGACAAGCACTAGTGCCAAGGCTGGCGTCTTAGCTGGCACCATTTGGATTGAACATACTGTATCTTAGTGTCTGAATGTGTAATACTGCGTGTGTGTGTGTGTGTGTGTGTGTGTGTGTGTGTGTGTGTGTGTGCTGTATCATACATTTTCCAGGCCATATTTTGGTTGGCAGCTGCCTGTGACCCTGACCCTCAGCTACAGCACCTGAACAGATGTTTCAGGCAAGCTGTATTCGCCCCAGCTGAGTAATTACAGCCGGCCCATGTCAATGAGGAGGCGCACTCCAACCCCGCAGCCTGCTCTCACCGCACCGAGTTCAGCCAGGCTGCGGCCTCAAATCATCAGACGTTCAATCCGCTTGACCTCGGCCACATTTGACTTTGAAATCAGCAGGGCTCTCCCTGACTAAGGGGTTTCTTAGTTGGCTAAAATGCCTGTTGCAACAGTTGACCGATCCCTTCTTGATCTCTACGAGTAGTTTCACATTCAATTGTAGATTTTATTCTAAGAATTAATATCACTGTCTGCTATTGTTGACATTTTTAGACACGTTTTAAGTGCCATAGCAGTTTAACCCCTTAGACCCTGTACATGAGCCCACACTTCAGTTCTTTACTCACACAACTGCATTACTACCATAATTGACATCAGTTTTGTAGGCCCTAAAATTTAACCCTGTGGGACTCACACCCTGTGGGTTTCACATTTACGTGCCATGTTGTTTTCCCAGTTCTTTTAAATTCCGCATTCTACAGCAAGTTTGACCCATGTTGTGTGTGTATATATATATATATATATATATATATATATATATATATATATACAGTGAGTCCAAGAAGTATTTGATCCCTTGCTGATTTTCTTCGTTGGCCCACTAATAAAGACATGATCATTCTATACTTTTAATGGTAGATGTATTCTTACATGGAGAGACAGAATATTAAAAAGAAAATCCAGAAAATAAATCTAAGGAATATATATTAATTGATTTGTATTTCATGGAGTGAAATAAGTATTTGATCCCTTAGTATTCATTAGCAGTTCTGGCTTTTACAGACCAGTTAGACACTCCCAATCAACTTGTTACCTGACCTGAAGCCACCTGTTCTCACTAATCACTTGTGTGAAAAACACCTGTCCACAGAATCAGACAGATCACACAGATTTCAAGTCTCCAACATGGGTAAAACCAAAGAGCTGTCACAGGACCTCAGAGTCAGAATTGTTGACCTTCACAAAGCTGGAATGGGCTACAAAAAGATTAGTAAGGTGTTGGATGTGAAAGTAACAACTATTGGTGCAATTATCAGAAAGTTTAAAGAGTATAACATGACAATCAACAGACCTCGGCCCGGTGCTCCAAAGAAGATTTCGCCTCGTGGGGTGGCAATGATGCTGAGAACAGTCAGAAATCGTCCTGCAACCACTCGGCAGGAGTTAGCAAATGACCTGAAGGCAGCTGGGACCACAGTTTGCAAGGAAACAATTGGCAACACTTTGCGCAACAATGGATTCACATCCTGCAGTGCCCGAAAGGTACCCCTGCTGAAGAGAGCACATGTGGAGGCGCGCCTCAAGTATGCCAATGATCATTTGAAAGATGAACCAAGTTATTGGGAGAAGGTTTTGTGGTCAGACGAGACCAAAATTGAACTTTTTGGCCTCAACTCCACCCGCCATGTGTGGAGGAAGAAAAATGCTGCCTATGACCCCAAGAACACTGTGCCCACCGTCAAGCATGGAGGTGGAAGCATAATGTTTTGGGGGTGTTTCTCTGCCAAGGGTACAGGGCTACTTCACCGCATCACTGGGAAGATGGATGGAGCCATGTACCGCACAATCCTGAGGGACAACCTCCTCCCCTCTGCCAGGGATCTGAAAATGGGCCATGGTTGGGTCTTCCAACATGATAACGACCCTAAACATACAGCAAAGGCAACAAAGGATTGGCTCAAGAAAAATCACATTAAGGTCATGGAGTGGCCCAGCCAGTCGCCAGACCTCAATCCGATCGAAAATCTATGGAGGGAGCTGAAGGTCAGAGTTGCCAAGCGACAGCCCACCAACCTTCATGATTTAGAGAGGATCTGCAAAGAAGAGTGGGCCAAAATTCCCCCTGGTGTGTGTGCTAAACTTGTGGTTAACTACAACAAACGTCTCACCGCTGTGCTTGCAAACAAAGGCTTTGCCACTAAGTATTGAGTGTGTTTGGCAAGAGGGATCAAATACTTATTTTCCTCATTGAAATACAAATTAATTAAAATATATTCTTTAAAATTATATTCTGGATTTTTGTCTTGATATTCTGTCTCTCCATGTTAGAATATATCTACCATTAAAAGTGCAGAAGGATAGTGTCTTTATTAGTGGGCAAACAAAGAAAATCAGCAAGGGATCAAATACTTCTTGGACTCACTGTATATATATATATATAATTTTCTGAACAGCTTACATTAATATTTATGGTAGTTAGCAGATGTTCTTTTGGTACACTTATTTATAGAAATTTTACATTACCCGTTCCCACAATATTATGTTGTGATGTTAATGCATATCAAAAATAAAGCAAAGGGGAAAAAACTAAATAAATATGCAAACAAAAGGTAAATAAATTAAATAAAAAAACAAAAATTAATATGATAAAATATGATAGATTTGTAAGAAGTGTAACAATGCATCCATATCCATATACATAGCATAATTAAGGGGTACAGTACAGAAGGTTGACATACATCCACATATAATGTAATTGTGTAATTGGGAAATGGAAAAAAAGAAATATCAGCTATTTTGTCAAACCTAAGGTCATGTACTTTGGCTAGTTACTCAAAAAAAAAGAAGGTTCCATATTTTTTAAAAGTACTAGACAACCAGACAGCACACGTCTGAGCATTTCAATACGCAACATATGTGCCGCTCCTGTAAGCCACATATTTAACGTAGGTGGAGTGTCTAATTTCCATAACTTTAAAATGACCTTCTTGGCAATGATCATACCATATGTAAAATCAGTTTGTATACAATAATCAGAGCTGTTTCAGGGTCAGGAGTTCATCTAGGCTTTTGTACCTTTGAGTAGCAACCATATTTATCACCCCGGCAGTCGTCGGGTCGAAAAGGTGAGCAAAGAAATCCCTTTTGCACCATTACATCTGTGACATAGCAGTAAAAATACTATATGACGATATTTAAAGATATTTTCATGATACACTTGTCATTTCTTGTCAATCAAATATGTTAACTCACCTCCTTGGAAGGATGTCCTGCATCCTTGATTTGAGGTTTCAGTTGTGGTCACTTACAACATCAAAGATAATTAAAAAGGCTTTGATGTGTTTGATCTTGTTTTTATGGAAAAAGATGCTTATAGATAAAAGTGTCAGCTGGTTTCTGCCTTCAGCTTTTATAATAGTCCTGAAAAGACTCCAGAAGGGGGCGCAGTGGAGTTGTACAACACTGGAAATGCAGTGGTGGTGAAGATCAGACTACGATCTTTCAAACACAGTATTGCATTTATATTGTGGTGTTTATGGTACCACATTTAGAGGTTACTCGTATGACAGAGGTGGACCAATGTGGTGTTGGGAGTCTTGCCCAAGGACTCTCTCTTATTGGTGTAGTGCAGCCTAGTCACCCAGACCGGGAACTGAACCCCAGTCTTCTACTAATGTTGTGATGGCTCAATCAAATGATCCTCTGTGCAATTTAAACTTGAGCTTTCACAGTGAACATGAGCTCAACTCATTCAACACATTCACCATTCACTGCTGTTTCTGGCATTGACATGGTGACAACCAAGCTGATGGATCATCTGTGTACCCCTGCAGTATATATATCGTTCTACACTTGTGGACATTCACAGCTACACACAATGCAAACTAACCGTTGCATGACTTCTTCGCCCTGTAGACAACATTTCTGCTCGTGCCTTAATCAATCCTGTAAGGTGGGTGAAGCCTCGTCCACTGCTTGGTGTGGGTTTGGTCATTCTGGATTCAGGTCATGCTCAAAGCTTCAGACAGAATCTAACGCTTTGTCATCTCTGTTACGGCATGCGTATCCAAGAGGCGTTCTGTCAGCATGCTCCGGCCATAGTCACTTAAGCCGTCAGAAGTAATGAAAAAAAGGCTCTGACGCTTTCGCCCGATTTCTTATTACAGAGCTCCTGCCTCTGGCTCTCATATTACTTTGTTTTTTTTTCCAGTCTTGTACTTTTGGATGTAATTATTATGATTATTTTTTTATTTTTTTTGGTCCTGATCCATTTTCTCTAGATTTTCATGTAATTGATGGATGTGTACATTCCAGCCCTCTGACCGACTCTCCCCCTCAGCAAGGGTTTTATTTTCGCTCTCTTTTTCAGATAATGCGTTTTATGCGTGACCGACTGCTTCTTGTACATCATAACACATAAAAACAAAACATCGGACGGGAGCTCAAGCAGAAGCTACTGATTTCTCAGGGTGCACTGCGGTGGTAAATGGACGGATTTGATGAGATTTTAGTCGTCTTCAAACTGTGCTGTGTGTATCGATCGGCTCTGCTACACCTGCGAACTGACGGCCACACTGGCTAGTGTCACCATGAGTGGTGAGGGGAGAGGGAGGGCCATCTGACCCACTCAGAGAGATGTGTGCCAAGTTACCAAGGGAGCCCAGTTACCTACTTGTCAATCCTTAGAAGGAAGTCCTGCGTCCTTGATTTGTTACCTTTCTGTTGGCAAGTGTCTAGTCGTAGTCACAAGGCTTCATCCGGCTAACAGGGTTGACATGCACAAGCCAAATTGTCGTCTGCAGGCCGTTCCAGGGGGCAAGCAACAGTTTGTTTGAGTTGTGTCTAGCTGTTCACACCAAGTAAGGCCGTTTTTTATGTTTTATGTAGGGCTGCACCGATACCACTTTTTCCTTTCCGATACTGATTCCAGAATTTCAAGTATCTGCCGACACTGAGTACCGATACCAGCTCGGACTGAAATCCTAGCGGCTCTAAATCCTGATATTTAGTGTTCTACTTTTTATAGGTTGTACTTTTTTGATCTAATAATCTTGAAGGAACAGAGTTTACTGGTTGAGGAACTGCACATAGAAAAGCTTCAGAGCTGAAATAATAAAAATGGCCACAGTGCAGAAACACGAGCAGGTAGGGAAGCAGAATCTGGCTCAGCTTCAGCAAACAGCTTTAACTGCCGGTTAAATCCACATTTCAGAGCCGTGAAAAAACACGGGTTTAGAAACAGGACGAGCTTCTGCAGCAGATTTCACATTCAGGATCTCGTCTCTGTGTAAAAATAATAAACCTCAGTGTTTCCTTTAAACAAGCTGCTGAAACTAAAATATATATATATATTTATAAATCATCAAAAAGTTCATTAAATGTCTGTTTTATGCTAATAACTATTTATGACTGGTTTTACTGGTTATTTAAATGTTTGGTTTCATAATAAAGTTTGCCATCAAAAATATTTTATGAAAAAAAAAATAGTAGGACGTCAGTAAGCTTTATGGTATCGGGGCTCTTTATTGCCAATACAGCGTGTAAATGCCAGTATCCGCGCCGATACTGCGTGTAAGTGCCAATATCAGTGCCAATACCGATATAGCGTGTAAGTGCCAGTATCAGTGGCAATACTGTGTGTAAGTGCCAGTATCAGTGGCAATACTGTGTGTAAGTGCCAGTATCAGTGGCAATACTGTGTGTAAGTGCCAGTATCAGTGGCAATACTGTGTGTAAGTGCCAGTATCAGTGGCAATACTGTGTGTAAGTGCCAGTATCAGTGGCAATACTGTGTGTAAGTGCCAGTATCAGTGCCGATACCGATACAGCGTGTAAGTAGCAGTTTAGTGCCGATACCGATACAGCGTGTAAGTGCCAGTATCAGTGCTGATACCGATACTGCGTGTAAGTGCCAGTATCAGCGCTGATACCGATACTGCGTGTAAGTGCCAGTATCAGTGCCGATACCGATACAGCGTGTAAGTAGCAGTTTAGTGCCGATACCGATACAGTGTGTAAGTGCCAGTATCAGTGCTGATACCGATACTGCGTGTAAGTGCCAGTATCAGCGCTGATACCGATACTGCGTGTAAGTGCCAGTATCAGTGCCGATACCGATACAGTGTGTAAGTGCCAGTATCAGTGCCGATACCGATACAGTGTGTAAGTGCCAGTATCAGTGCCGATACCGATACAGTGTGTAAGTGCCAGTATCAGCGCTGATACCGATACAGCGTGTAAGTAGCAGTTTAGTGCCGATGCTGATACAGCGTGTAAGTGCCATTATCAGTGCCGATACCGATACAGCGTGTAAGTGCCAGTATCAGTGCCAATACCGATACTGCGTGTAAGTGCCAGTATCAGTGACGATACCGATACAGCGTGTAAGTGCCAGTATCAGTGCCAATACCGATACTGCGTGTAAGTGCCAGTATCAGTGACGATACCGATACTGCGTGTAAGTGCCAGTATCAGCGCCGATACAATACTGCATGTAAGTGCCAGTATCAGCACCGATACGATACTGCGTGTAAGTGCCAGTATCATTGCCGATACGATACTGCGTGTAAGTGCCAGTATCATTGCCGATACGATACTGCGTGTAAGTGCCAGTATCATTGCCGATACGATACTGCGTGTAAGTGCCAGTATCATTGCCGATTCGATACTGCGTGTAAGTGCCAGTATCAGCGCCGATACATGGGTTTAATGCGTGACCGGTTGCTGCTGTTTTGTGGGTGTTGCCAGTTTTTCTTTTCTGTTCCTTTCTATCTTTCTTCCACCGCATCCATCTTCTCCTCCTCCTCTTCTCCTCCTTTTACAGCCCCCTCTCTCTCTTTTCTTAAAAGCTGGGCTCTGCCTGCTTACCCTCTCTCTTGAGAAGTGAATGCCAGGCTGATGAAGCTATTGTGTTGTGAAAGGAAGGAGGAGGAGGAGGATTCTGGGTAAACGAGCTTTCATCACCTGTGCACACGGCCCTATTACTCCATGTCCCTCTCACATCTTAACACCTCTGATTACTCTGGCACTGACTTCACTACAGCCGCCGGCCGGCGGTGCTAATGCCAGGTCTGAGCATAAGAGCTCACGAGTTTGTGCCGAAATGGTCCTACATACTAACAGTACCTTACTGTCTAAAGACCCAGAGAAATGGTCCAACTAGTTGTGTGAATGCTTTGCAGATGTTGAAACCATAGGTTTAGTATATACAGGTTGAAACTACACTACATGGACACAAGTATTGGGACACCTAAACATTACACCTACAGAAGCTTTTATGCTATCCCATTGTGAATCTATATGCATTATTATTATGGAGCTGATCCCCCTTTGCTCTAAGCTCTATCAGCAGCAGCAGGTCTGGAGCTCTGCACTTATTGAATCTGTTGGAGACTTTTCTGACCCCGCTCTGTAACTTTACGTGGTCTGACAGACACTATGTGGACACTGAGCTGCTCTCTGTGAGCTGTTCCTCCTAAACTCTTCCACTGTTCAATAATAACACCACTCACAGCTGATGGAGGAAGATCTAGGAGGGAGGAAATTTCACCAGCTGACTTGCTGTTCTTGTTGCAGCGGTGTCTCCTATTACATACAGAACCACGCTGGAGTTCAGTGAGCTCTTCAGAACCCACTCCCTTGCTAGAGCTCTTATGATTACTCCATTAAGAATTAATACTAATGATGAATCAGCTTGGCGATTACTGCAAAAATAATAAACAGGCTCAGGAAATCTTCATTAGTTCTGAACATTAATAATAATAATAACAATACAAAATAGGGCTGTTGAAGTTGGCCTGAAAGGCCACTCTGCCAGGAAGAAGCCATCCCTCCACATTAATGTTTGCGAATACACACAGGGACAAAGGCCTTACTTTTGGAGACATGTGTCCTGTGGTCTGACCAAACTAAAATTGAACTGTTTGGCTGTAATGACCATCGTTACTTTTGGAGGAAAAAAAAGGGAAGCTTGCAAGCCTGAGAACACCATCCCAACTGTGAAACATGGGGGTGGCAGCATCATGTTGTGGGGTTGTTTGGCTGCAGGAGGGACTGGTGCACTTCTCAAAATAGACGGCATCATGAGGGAAGAACATTATGTGGAGATACTGAAGCGACATCGCAAGACATCTGCCAGGAAGTTAAAGCTTGGGCGCAAATGGGTCTTCCAAATGGACAATGACCTGAAGCAAACTGCCCCGAAGCTAACTGTCAGACTGGTTACAAAGAGGCTTAAGGAGAACAAAGTCAATGTTTGGGAGTGGCCATCACAAAGCCCTGATCTCAATCCTTTTGATAATTTATGGGCAAAGCTGAAAAGTCATGTGTGAGCAGGGCGGCCTACAAACATGGCAGATAGTTACACCAGCTCTGTCAGGAGGGCTGGGCCAAAATTCCTGCCAACTATTGTGAGAAGCTTGTGGAAGGATATCCAAAATGTTTGACCCAAGTCTGCCCGTGTATGTAAACCCAAGTATACAGTGATTTTAGGCCTCCTCACGCCAGTAAGATACAATATTAGCATTTCACCTCATTCAGTGATGCATTACGGTCCGAGCAGAGTCCACTCGTCATGTAAGCAGGCTTTCTTTTACGGTTATGAGATTTATTTAATTTGCTGTGATGGAAAAAAGCTGCCATTGTACTTTCTCACAGTTACTAATAGCTTGCTATTGTACGGTCTCGCTATTGCTAATGGCTTTCTATTGTACCGTATCATGACAATCGCGACTTGTGCATAATTACAGCTTCGCTCACATTGTTTCCTTTGATTTTAACCTCTTCAGTCTGTAATGAACATGGGAGTATCCAGTGGGCAGAGAACAAAAGGGCTTATAATGGACAATCCCGCCAGCTCTGTATCATTATCAGCCAACATGTTGCTCTTTGGATGTTTCAGACAAGGACTCAGGTTTTCAGCAGTTGCAGAGAGAATTAGGAATAGTGAGTTGTGGAGACTTAGCAGAAAGAGAAGTAGGGGGATTAATTAAAGGGCTGATGTACATTTACAGCCAGTTTTAATGGTTTAATTGAGAGGAACGGAAAATGCTAAAGTTTTATTTAGGTCTAAATACAATGTCTGAGCTGCTGCATCTCGGCGTAAACTGTCTGAGCTCTTCCATACGCATGGAGAAGGCTAAATTAGCAGGTGGGCCTTTTATGCGTTCATGATTAATTATTTATGTTAAATGGTGCAGATGAGGAAGGCTCTCATTCGCAGTGTACATATTAAGTGCACTTTAGTAAATTCACAAATGCAAAATGTCTTTCTCTCCCACTTAAATATGCATCAAATATGCAGTATTAAATCGTCTGCATGTAGCTTAACTCTTTGCCTTGCCACTTACAGCATATGTCCAAATGTTTGTGGACACCCCTTCTCAAATCAAATCACATCTCAGACTCAACACATCTTTAATCACATAAAACACAATATATACATAATACAAGATATATACGAATATATATATATATATATATATATATATATATATATATATATATATATATATATATATATATATATATACTTACTCTGTGCACACTATACACACAATGCATACACTATACATACACTATACGTACAATGTACACTCACTATACATACGCTATGCATACACTATACATACACTATATATACAATGTACACTCACTATACACACGCTATGCATACACTATACATACACTATATATACAATGTACACTCACTATACACACGCTATGCATACACTATACATACACTATATATACAATGTACACTCACTATACATACGCTATGCATACACTATACATACACTACATACACTATACGTACAATGTACACTCACTATATACACACTATGCATACACTTTGCATACACTATATATACAATGTACACTCACTATACATACGATATGCATACACTATAGTTCCATTATTGGATTGTTTAATATCTTTAATAATTAACAATATTTCACAGCTATATAATCTGGAGTGTGATGAAATCCTGAGTGATGAGACTGGTGAGAGAGCTTTGTGACGAACTGGACTGAATACACTGTACTATATTATTTTATTTGGATCCCCATTAGCTGCTATCACAATAGCAGCTATTCTTCCTTGGGTCCGACAAACATAAACACAGCAATGAACAATTGAAAAAACAAAGCAAAACACACATACATACACGCACCTACCTATACACACATACCCACATACACAGGATTCAGCAGCCTGATGGCCTGAGGGTAGAAGCTGTCTTGAAACCTGCTGGTTCTGTGGCTTGGGTGGATGAGTGCTTAATAATCCTCCTGGACTTCTTCAGACAGCGGCTAGTGGAAGCTGGACCCCAGTGATGTGCTGGGCTGTGTGCACCACCCTCTGCACTACCAGGTGGTGATGCAGCCCATCAGTGTACTGTGCAGGTGTAGAGCGTCTCCTGTACCATCTCCTGAGGTAGATCGCTGGAAATACAGCAGCCGGGGTCTGCCCCTTTCTTGGGATGAGTGCAGTAAGTGATTATTTTATTATGCTCCACATATTTCACAGTTTTGAATTAGAGAAGAGAGAGAAATCTGACTTCTGAAATTTGAGGCATTGCAAGCACATCTCGCACCTTATTAAAGAACACTTTGTGCCGCCCCTTCTCATACTTGTTCCTCAGTACCTGAAAGTCCAAAAGAGGAAAATGAGAGAACAAGAATGAGGGAGAACATGACCTCCTCTGGGCCATGATATGCAGTTGTCTTTGCCATTTTTGCTCTAAAATTGAAACCCTCATGTCAGGCAGACTTTCCGTATGACCCAGGCCACATTTTAAATGTCAAGCGCTTGATTCCATACCTATTTCCATCCTCTGAGGAAAGACGCAAGCACAATTATTCCAGGAAGGAGCCCAGTCCTGGAGCTCTGATTGGATCTGCTAATTTGCACATATATTACTCTGTGTGAATATGTCAGAGCCAAACCATGCGCAGACGTACAGCCGGGGCCCCTCTCTGCAGTCCATTGCTTTCGCATGCAGTAGCTGGGTCTCCTTGACCCGGGTTTGAGTGGTGTTTGGATGCTGTGGCAGTACCTGACCTTGTTCAGGCAGTAGAGAGAGATGGGCAGAAGGAAAGAAGGTTGAGGTGAGACAGGGAGAGGGAGAGGGTGATTTTGTGGCTGAGTCAGAAATTGAATCATAGTGTTAGTCTAGATTTGGAGACTTTGGTCTGGGTTTAGGTCTAGATGTCTAGGTTCGTACAGGGTTTACATCTAGGTTTCAGTTTGAATCTTGTTGGTTGGTGATTGAGTTGGTTCTAGATTTGGTCTGGGCCTAAGTATTAAGTTCAGATCTACACTCTCAAAAATGTGGTTCTTTGAGGGTTCTTTAGCAAAGACAGTGGTTAAATAGAGAACCAAGGCCTTGCTTAAATGGTTATTTGTCTTTGGATTCCATGAAGAACCATGTGTAAATGTGATGTGTGTGTGTGTGTGTGTGTGTGTGTGTGTGTGTGTGTGTGTGTGTGTGTGTGTTTAAACCAGTATGAAGGTTCTACACACTCACACATACACATCTCCAGTACACATGGTTCTTTATGGAACCAATAGTGGTGGTTCTATGACATCAATCAAATAACCCTTTAAAGCACCTGTATTTTTCTATGAGCATATGAACGCATTTTTTCATAGCAACTGTTGCTAGGTTCGTACAGGGTTTACATCTAGGTTTGAGTTTGAATCAAGTTGGCTGGTATTGGAGTTGGTTCTAGATTTGGTCTGGGCCTAAGTATTAAGTTCATATCTACACTTCTAAAAATGTGGTTCTTTGAGGGTTCTTTAGCAAAGACAGTGGTTAAATAGAGAACCAAGACCTTGCTTAAATGGTTATTTGTCTGGTTACAGAACATTTCTCACTGTTCCCTTCTGCTAAGATTTTTGGCTAGATGTGGTTTGTGTTTGGGTCTAGATGTTCATGTGGGTTGGGTCCAAGTTTGGGTCTGACTAGGTTTGGGTTTTAATCTAAGTCTGGGTTTGAATTTTTGTCAACATTTGAATCAAAAATTGACTCCTGGTTGTGGTCTGGGGTCTAGGTTTGTATTTCAATCGAAAGTTGGGTCCAAGATAAAGTGCAGATTTGGGTCTGGATCCAGATGTTGATTTGGGTTTAGATTTGAGTTTTGAGTCGCTCCATATTTGAGTTGTCTATTGATTTTTGGTCAAGCTTTGAGTGTGGGTCTGAGATTGAGACAAGATTTGGATTTCAGTCTAAGTCTAGTTTGGAGTTTGGATTCGAGTCAACTTCAGGGGCTCTGCTTTAAGTCCAAGTTTGATTTTGATATTCCAGCTACAGTAGAGTTAGGTCTGGTTCCAGATGTGGATTTGGATTTGAGTCTTGATTTTAGTTTTGGTTTAGGTTGGGTTATTGGTTTTGGGTGTATCTTAAAGTTTGTATCTATACTTGAGTCTGGGTCTGAGACTAGATTAAAGTCTTTCTTTAGATTTGGTCTGGGTTTAGGTTTCTATTTGGTCCAATATTTGGTTTTAGAATTAACTCTGGGTTTGGATGTTGCCATGGGTCTGTGTCTGAGTCCAGATGTGGATTTGAATTTAGATTTGAGTCAGTCTGATTTGATAGGTTTGGGTCTACTTGTTGGATTTTTTTATCAAAGGCCTTGGGTTTGAATTTAACATTTGGTCTAGACTTAAGTCTGGGGTTTAGATTGAATCTAGGTTTGGGTCTACTTGTTGGATTTCTTTTAAGCAAAGGCCTGGGGTTTGAATTTAACATTGGGTCTAGACTTAAGTCTGGGGTTTAGATTGAATCTAGATTTGGGTCTTGGTCTAGGTTTGGGTCTACTTGTTGGATTTCTTTTAAGCAAAGGCCTCTGGTTTGGATTTAACATTGGGTCTAGACTTAAGTCTGGGGTTTAGATTAAATCTAGATTTGGGTCTGGGCCTAGGTTTGGATTTTTAGTTTAGATTTGAGTATATATTTGGGTTTGAGTCTTGGCCCAGATTTGGGCTGGTTATGAGTATAATTATATGTTGTTAATTAGGGTTGGTTTATAAGTTTAAGACTAATTCTGGGTCTAGATTTGGTTCTGGGTCAGGATTTAGGTATAGAGCTGAAGCTGTTGACTGTTCAGCTGATAAGGGCTGGATTGCTGTGGCTCGGACAGCCATACAGGCCTGTTGATGATGCAGAGCTACAGATAAGCCTGCCACTGCTGTCTGAGCGTGATACGTCTGATAGGCAGGTGGGTCTGGCACAAGCTATTCTTTGATGATAACACACACACACACACACTGCTTGGCTGCTCCAGTTTCACATATGGGCGTGGGAGGTGTGAAAGGTGTGTGTTTCTGTGTGTAGGTGTGTTTGTGTATGGGCGGTCAGCTTGTATTCCATGAGGAATAAAGCTGAGTCAATAGGTGACAGTGGGATAGCAGTTTATTCTGAGCAAAAATAAATGAATAAATAAAAGTATTTTAGGCAGCAGTTTCAGGACTGAATGTAAACTGTGTAGAAAAGCTTAGATGGAAAGATGACCGAGGGTTAAAATCACACCTATATCTAGAACCACATAGCCAGAACCATGTCCTTACTGGGAAAAAGAATACATCAGTTTTACAGAACATCTCCATTGTAAGTCCATTGTAACTCTACTTTTCTCAATCTCTTAGAGTTGCTTCTTTTGAGTCCTGGTTCGTCTTAATGGCTCTTCATGTTCTTAAAAAAAAGACTTTCTAGAGCAGATAAATAAACATCAACCACCTATGCTATTTGGCACCATGCCTAATAGCATTGAGCTGTAGTGCAGTGGAAGAACTGTGTTCTCTGGAATGATGGATGATGGTGCTCTATCCAGTACTTTTGGGATGAGTTGGGAAGTTTGGGAAAGAGATGGGGTTGTAATCATCCAACATCCTGATCTCGCTAACGCTCTCGACGCTGAATGCAATCAAATTCTCACAAAAATGATCCTTCAAAATCCAGTAGAAAGCCTTACCTAACTACCTTTCCTGGACAGTTGAGACAGTTACTCCAACAAAAGTACTCTTTTTAATACCCTTGCTATCAAAACAAAAAACAAATAATGAGCAGGTGTCTCAATACTTTTGTCCATCTAGTGTATAATAATAATAATATAATATAAATTAAAGTCATAGTGGCTCATTTACATTAATGGGCTCTCCCAGAGGTCAGCAAAAAATGATTGAGGTAATGTCCATGTACATTGTCCATGTACATCGATGACGTGATTATAATGATAGGCCCTGTGATACACCCTATTACTGTTATACCGACATGTGCTGGTATCCATGGCACTGCATGAAAGAGCACATTTACTCATGTGGTGCATCGCCCTGCCTGTGAAGTACATGGGTTTCAACAGTAGTGCCATGAAACCTCCAGCTGGTATTTTTATAAACGGCTGAAGCTGCCGCTACTCTGTGGTTTTCCAAGTATCCATGAACTGCATATTAAACATGTTCAGACCCCGGACCCTCTCCCGAGTTGACAGCTTGTAAATAAAACAAAGGAAGAGATCAAACGAATGAGAGCTCGTCTTTCGGCAGCAGGCGTCTGTCTACCACACAGGCCTTTCTTCATCAGCACGTCCCCTTAATTAACGCTGGCGGTGAGATTGAGAGCTGAACCAATGGCAAGTGAGAGCAGAGCAGGTGAGCTGGAAACTGTTTATTGGTTTGTAAACCAGTGCTTTATTTCCTCTACTAAAACTAGCCTGTCGTGTGTGGAGTTTGACTGGCTAATACATACAGGATAAAGTAGTTGGGACAGCCCAAATTCCTGACACACATTTATGTGCATTAGCAGGTTTTGTTTTGAACAGGACTGTTATTGATTATAGAGGACCAATCATCCCACAATTAGTACTTTTAGACTTAAAAAAAAGGTTTCATACCGGATTACGTAATTATTAACGGCTCAGAACGGCTCATATTGCAGCTTCATACTAGTTTAAAATCATTCCAAAGTTATTAATATCAGACTGTAAAACATCTACACACACTGGAGATTCATACTGGATTAACTTCATGGTTAATGCTCTCAGACTGTTAAATTAAAATGAAAAAAAAATGACATTATGGATTCATACTGGCTTGAAGTATCTCTACAGTTATTACTCTTAAACTGTAAAAACCTCACACTGCAGATTCATACTGGATTAAAACCTCTCCATACTTACTATCCTCAGACTGTAAAACCTACACACACATGATTCATACTGGATTATAATGACTACAGTTATTACTGTCAGAATGTGAAAACGACACTGCAGATTCATACTGGATTATAATGACTACAGTTATTGCTGTCAGAATGTGAATAATACATACACAGCAGATCCATACTGGATTAAAATCAGACTGTATAAATACTGCATGCACTTCGGATTCATACTGGATTACCACTCTCAGATACTAAAAGCTACATACTCTTAATTCATACTGGATGGATGGATTGTATAATGTTATTTTTATGTTTTGTGATGTTAATGTATTGTGTTCTAACAGAGCTGCTGTTCTTGTGCAAGACAAATGTCAGGTCTTTGATCTGACAATAAAGGATTATCTATCTATTTATCTATCTGTCTATCTATCTATCTGTCTGTCTGTCTGTCTGTATATCTATATATCTATCTGCCTGTCTCCCTATCTATCTATCTATCTATCTGTCTGTCTGTCTGTCTGTCTGTCTATCTATCTATCTATCTATCTATCTATCTATCTATCTATCTATCTGCCTGTCTCCCTATCTATCTATCTATCTATCTATCTATCTATCTATCTATCTATCTATCTGCCTGTCTGTCTATCTATCTATCTATCTATCTATCTATCTATCTATCTATCTATCTATCTATCTATCTGTCTGTCTGTCTGTCTAACTATCTATCTATCTATCTATCTATCTATCTATCTATCTATCTATCTATTTGTCTATCTATCTATCTATCTATCTATCTATCTATCTATCTATCTATCTGCCTGTCTCCCTATCTATCTATCTATCTATCTATCTATCTATCTATCTATCTATCTATCTGTCTATCTATCTGTCTGTCTATCTATCTGTCTGTCTATCTATCTATCTATCTATCTATCTATCTATCTATCTATCTATCTGCCTGCCTGCCTGTCTCCCTATCTATCTATCTATCTATCTGTCTGTCTGTCTGTCTGTCTGTCTATCTATCTATCTATCTATCTATCGATCTATCTATCGATCTATCTATTTGTCTGTCTGTCTATCTATTATAATGACTACAGTTATTACTGTCAGACTGTGAAAACAACACACACTGCAGATTCATACTGGATTACAATGACAGTTGATCACTTGTATCTAGACAGGGAACTAACTCGGCCCCAACAGAGCTATAGAGTGTACAGGTGTGTGTGTGTGTGTGTGTGTGTGTGTGATACTTGTATATACTTGAAATTCATCAGTATTGGCGAGGCGAGCAGAAAGAACAAAAGCCCCCCCAACCCAACCCAAACAGTACTGTGTTGGTAAACACGGCCTCTAGCAAACCCTGCATGTTGGAAATCACAACAGAACCATTTGCTCCAGTCTTTATGCCTTATTTCGGCTGTTGTTCTTTTGAAGGATACAAACAATATCCTCCAATCAGAATGCGCCCGACGTACTGCTCGAGTGCAGTGCACAGCAGTGTTCCTGAAAGCACCATCACTTTACTTGTCTTATAAAGAGGAATATTTAAAAAAAACAAAAAGCAAAGAGGACATAGGCTCCGACTCATGTTAGCAGGGAGAGAAATCAATGCAAGACGCTCACAATCTAATTATCCATCTCTCTCTGAAGGAGCCGCCTCTCTGTCTTCCGTATCATTCGCTGCTCTGTGGGAATTTTCCAGCCAGTGGACTGCACTTTAATCAGAACGGCCTCGGTGTGGAACAAGGCTTCGGTCTTCAAGGGCTGCTTGCTCACATTGTGGGGTTTGAAGCTCGAGATGCTTCAGTAATTGGTGCTGCGGAGGGTTATTGGATTGATCTCCAACCACTTTGGGTTCCATGAAGTCCTTCAAGTATGAAGGTTCTTCACACTCACACATACACATCTCCATGGTTGGTTCTTTATGGAACCAATAGTGGTGGTTTTATGACATCAATCAACCCTTTAAAGCACCTGTATTTGTCTATATGCATATGAAAGCATTCTTTCATAACAACTGTCGCTAGGTTGGTCAATCATTCTGAAAAGATATTAATAAACCAATCAATTCATATTGGATTGATGAGAAACTGTAGTGCAGAACACCAAATATTTTGGGGCATTTTTGGTAAAAGAGTTGTAGAGTTATACACCATATGGACAAAAGTATTGGGACACCTGGTCATTCACTGTTTCCCCCTCCCCCCCAAAAAAAATCTAAATCAATCAAAGGTATTAAATAGTTTATGCTACTTTTGTAGGCCTCTACTGTCCAGGAAAGAAGGCTTCTATTAGATTTTGAAGGAGCATTGCTGTGAGGATTTGATTGCCTTTAGCAACAAGAGCATTTACCTCATCCACAACTCCCCAACTCATTCCAAAAGTATTGTATGAAGCACCATCCATTGATCCAGAATACACTTTTCTCTGCTTCTGCAAAGAGTCCTATTCTTTTGGCAGTACTTCTCTACACGGACTAGGCACGCTGCGTGTGTATGCATTTGCACATCTGTCAGCAAGTAGCTGAACGCGTTTATTTTGTAGCACCTGTATTTGTAGGCTGTTTTTGCATATGTAAATGAGCTCTTTCCGGATTAGCTGCTTTTAGACAGAATGCAGGTTTTCCAAATTTTGTCTAAAGCCATTCTCAGTGTGGGTAGAGTGACCCTTCCTTTCCCCTGTCGTCTAGTATGGGTAATGCTGGCCAGCGTGGGCATCTAGCTGTTAGCTGTTAGGGTCTCTTGTTCAGCTGTCCAATTACTTTACGTAGCTAATTTCATGTGACTTGGAGGAAACGTACCTAGCAGGTGAGTAGGAACTGGAAATGACTTAAATGGGATCAAAAACAAAATAGTCTTTATAGTTTTAATGTAAGTGGGTGGAGCTAAACCGGTAGAGGCTAAAGAGGCAGATGAATACTTTGGTCAATGGATTGAAATGTAGCTGGTTTTACTTTACTATATGGACTCTGTATGGACTGGGGAGTGAGCTGAACATACTTCATACAACATCAGCTTTTCCAAAAGGGTGAGGAATGCTTGGTTGTCCATGACCTACAACTTGCTTTTACTGTCACTGCTGAGAAGTGGGAGATACCATGGTCAAGAAGGTGGTTCACCCAGGATGAGGCTCAGCCATTGCACTCTGGTTGTGCTGACCCCTGCAAATTCCCCAAATGTGGGAATCTCAACTGCATATTTTCTGGTGGTGGGGGACTGCGTTCAAGCTGCCTCTCTGCTGCGGAGGACACATTTTGGTGTACTTTTTCCTTTTTTTACCTTTGTGTGGACCCCCGGCCCCCCGTAGCTCCTCATTTTGCTGCGGTTTTACCATGTTCTGCTGCTTTCCCACAGTTTCACAAATATCGGCTAATTAGACATCCTGACACTATGAGCAAGAGAACGGGGGGATTGGAGGAACCGCAGAGGAGGAAAGGAGGCTGATAAGAGAATCTGATTATCATTCCAATGGGGCTGTTGGGGTGTCTTCTGCACACCGCTTAATTGCGATTGGGGTAATCTTCTTGATTGCGGCGCCGCTGATCTTTAATGGTGGGGCTGTAATTGCTCAAACAGGAAATTGTCATCTTTGGAAATGTCAGGAGCATTTAGCAGCCTTTCCTGCACAGTTTTCAGAAAGCTGTTGCTGCCAGTTAAAAGTTAAAAGGTATTGGGCGTCATTCATCAGAACACTCTCCAAAGCTCTCCAAACACTGACCAGGAGAACCTGACCCATGAGATGGAGAACGGAGAGCTGTAGGACCAGCAGCATTCCAGTATAGATCCGAGCTGTTCCTCTGTACTGTTCGTCCTCATTCGTTTTCGTGTCTGGAGATGTAAGAAGTATCGGGACCATCAGAATATCAGTGGTAATACCCTCCAGACCAAACTGTACTGTGGGTGTTAGTACAGGAGTGCCAATCTTTCTATGGACCATCTTTCCAATCTATCACTGACTTTCAGAGTTTCATTCAGACTCTGAGCACTGAAGACCCCCTGCACATTTGTCTACCTGTCTATCTGCTAGTGCAGACCATGCTCTGAAATGGAACGGGAGGGTGGAATATTTTTGGCTTGGAGTCCAGGTTGGTTTTCCTGTGGTGTGCACGTGAATTCAGACCCCCCCAGTTGATGTGGTGAGTGATGGAGGAAAGGGTGAAGGAGATGGGTCATGTGGGGTGGAGGAGGGTGCGATGTATGGTTCAAAGTTGGACTGAGAAGCAAGGATATATATATATATATATATATATATATATATATATATAAGGGTCTTGAGGGCCAGCGGGAGGAGTTCAGGACATGGCCCTTCACCCAAAATCCAATTATGTCATAACTCCACCTAAATCAATTCATATATGTATGTCTGCAGACACACGTTTTGGACTTTTTGTACTTTTGGAAGTTTCTTCAAAACATTCATCAGAACATTTCACTTAAAGATTCTCCTGCAAAGCTTATCAGCAGACAGCAGGACAACTTTTTCAGAACTTCATGTTCTCCTCTCTCATTTTACAAAGATTAAGCTTCGACTCACACACCAGCACTGTGGTTTTTAGGGACTGCTGCAAAGAAACAGCAGCAGGAAAAAAGGGTGTAGTTACTGTACTTTACTACTCACTCTAAGAAATGGAAGATGCCACAAAGGGTTCTTTGATCAATACCATAGAAGAACCAGCTTAAAGTAGCGGAATCCATTTATTATAAAGGGTGTCCACATACATTTGGACACATAGTGAATAAAACCTCATTTTTATGAACTTTTCTTTGGGTTTTTGTCAAATTCGGCGACATTGGAATAGTCAGTAATCGCAAATGACTGGACTTCAGCTGCTCAAACAGAGAATTGTCATCTTGACGACTGCCTGGAACCTTCTGTGCAGTTCTGCAAAGGAAGGAGGTATCAGCTTTAATTTGAGGTTCTGATGGGGGGCTTTGCTTCTGTTTCAGGTGCAGATGAGGGGTGTTTTGCTCTGCAGATGCGCTGTAGCCTGTGTTAACCTTCAGAGGCGATGCGAAGAAAGAATCCCCACTGAGATCAGAACTGTGTGTGTTGAATTCCCAGCTTTATTTGATGGCTCAGCAAAGCAGCAGCAGCAGCCGCTTCCGCTCTCTTATGAAACAGAATTGGCAGACGTCGTTTTTTCATTTTTTTTTTCTCGTTGGTGTTTTGCTCTTGGATCTAATCAATCATTTCTTTGTTCATCTGAGTTCAGGTTTGAAAATGAAAGGAAAATCTGCACTTGCTGTGGATCAGAGCCATATGGCGGGTG
Source organism: Salminus brasiliensis (assembly GCF_030463535.1). NCBI lineage: Eukaryota > Metazoa > Chordata > Actinopteri > Characiformes > Bryconidae > Salminus > Salminus brasiliensis. The sequence goes on along the minus strand of NC_132882.1, from coordinate 4,659,022 downwards.
GTGTGTGTGCACATAAGACATGGAGTCAATTAAACATATGGTACAAAAGCGCATATATATGTGTGTGTGTGTGTGTGTGTGTGTGTGTGTGTGTGTGTGTGTGTGTGTGTGTGTGTGCGTGCGTGCATACGAATCACTTCCAAACCTCAGGTCTATAATTACATTTAGTGTGAATGCAGGACTCTCAGGAGTGTGAGTGTCCTGCTGCTTTCAGCTAATAGAGACAGAATAGTGATGATTACTGAACAACACACACATCTACATTCTCCATCACACACACACACACACACACACACACTTAGGCCCTGTTCACACCTGCCATTATCATACATCTTGGGTGATCTGATCAGATCATGAAAGATGTTCCGTGTGCCTAGTGAGCTGATCAGAGGTGGTCAGGGATGCGTATGACCTCATGACATTTGCAGTCTGGGCAGTAAACGGTCTACATGAGCCCTGATGTTAATAAAAGAGTCTGAAGAGGCTTAAAGCAACATTCTGAAGCAGTTTTACCTCAAATCAGCAGCTTCAGGATCATGCTGATGCTCCACTGACTGTAACAGTGGGAGAACAGCGTCTCCGTCATTCCCACTCCGGGCCGGAGCACTGCTGCTGCTACTGCACTATGGAGGTTTGGTGGTGGAGCTGCAGGAGGAGAACCTCTCTCCAGAACTGCTGCTGTGTAACACTGCGTAACCCATAGAGTCATATTAGTGTAGAATCCTGTAGCACCTAGCTTGGGCTTCCACTGGCCACTTTATTGGAAACCCCTATTTCCATTTGCTTTCACTCACTGGCCAATTTATTGGAAACCCCTATTTCCTTTTGCTTCCACTCACTGGCCACTTTATTAGAAACCCCTATTTCCTTTTGCTACCACTCACTGGCCACTTTATTAGAAACCCCCATTTCATTTTGCTACCACTCACTGGCCACTTTATTAGAAACCCCTATTTCCTTTTGCTACCACTCACTGGCCACTTTATTAGAAACCCCTATTTCCATTTGCTTCCACTCACTGGCCACTTTATTAGAAACCCCTATTTCCTTTTGCTACCACTCACTGGCCACTTTATTAGAAACCCCTATTTCCTTTTGCTACCACTCACTGGCCACTTTATTAGAAACCCCTATTTCCTTTTGCTTCCACTCACTGGCCACTTTATTAGAAACCCCTATTTCCTTTTGCTACCACTCACTGGCCACTTTATTAGAAACCCCCATTTCATTTTGCTACCACTCACTGGCCACTTTATTAGAAACCCCTATTTCCTTTTGCTACCACTCACTGGCCACTTTATTAGAAACCCCTATTTCCATTTGCTTCCACTGACTGGCCACTTTATTAGAAACCCCTATTTCCTTTTGCTTCCACTCACTGGCCACTTTATTAGAAACCCCTATTTCCTTTTGCTACCGCTCACTGGCCACTTCATTAGAAACCCCTTTTTCCTTTTGCTACCACTCACTGGCCACTTTATTAGAAACCCCTATTTCCTTTTGCTACCACTCACTGGCCACTTTATTAGAAACCCCTATTTCTTTGTGTTTCCACTCTTTAGCCACTTTATTAGAAACACCTCTTTCCATTTGCCTTCACTCACTGGCCACTTTATTTGAAAAACTTGCCTCCTTGTGCTTCCACTCTCAGGCCACTTTATCAGAAACACCTCTTTGTACCTTCACCCACTTTATTAGAAACGTCAAGCCAGTCCCCGCCTCCTTTCTAACAATCAGCTGACGTCCTCAGAGGAAAGCACCACCAGGAAAAGTCACCAGCTCCGCCATAGCAGCTAACAGATGCCTTTGCTGGCCAACATCACTTAGGTGAGAGTGATGAGGAGATCTACCCATCTACCCATTTACATACAGCACAGCCAGTGGTGCTCTCTCAGACTCTGGACGCTGATGGCTGATCCCAGATATTTTGAACCCACCGCTGAGCCACCACTGCCCAGAATAATACATCAGTCATTAAATTAAGATTATAGAGAATATTTTGATGCTATTGTTCAAAATAATCTTAATTTTTGCCATTTTTCACTTAACTTGGTATAAAATCTATTTACCTGCCGACATTATTGACGTTTTTCCATGACATTAACGATTTGAGAATGTACGGTGTGGGAGGCGGAGCATGCGTAACTGTGAGAGCTACAGAACTGAGAACTGTGAACTCTGGGCTAGAGCTCAGGTGCCTTCTGCTTTGCGCTAGAAGGCCGGACCCCCTCTGATTAATGGAGCTAGGTCTGAGTTAAATGGAGGAGATGGGGGTGGTGGTGGGGTGCGAACACTTTATCATGGACATGGAGGGAAGAGATGGGAATTTATAGGACATTAGATTGGGAGGAGGTGGGGCTTTAGGCTATTCCTCCTCTCAAAATTCAGTTATTTCATACCTCCACTTAAATACCCTCACACACACACACACACACACACACACACACACACACACACACACACTTATAACCTGAAATAAACCTTCTCATAATAGTGTGCTTTACTGCAGATGGCTGGTTCAGTGAGCACTGCTTCTAATAATGAACCCTGGAAGTGGATTTAATGAGGAATAAAAACACTCTGGCCACAGTAAAAATTACCACACAGTAATTTAAGGCATTTTTAAAGCCGTTGCTTTTAATAGAGACTGAATGCTAAAGTGTTCGGCTCAAAGTTTCATTCCGTGAACCTCCCCTCACCACCACCACCACCGTTACCACCCCGTCACGCGGTTACTGCTACAGATAAAAGTGGCCGCAGTGGCTGTTAAGGTCATTTTTAAACGCTGAAGCCTTTTTTAATGCCCTCGACCATGCTGCTGGGCTGTATGATGGACGGCTCCCTTACAGCACTAGTCCTGGTCCTTTTAGAAAGGCAGAACCTCGACAAGAAAAAGCTTTATTTTTTCCCCTCTCCGCCTCACAGCAATTTATCCTTTTCCGTGCAGTAAGGACCTAAATCAATCAAGCTTCAATTCCACTGCAGTCATGAGTGTTAAATTCATGGCTTTATTTGATGGCACAGCAATGCTGCCGCTGCCGCTCCCGCTCCCTCACCAAATGGAATTAGCAGCTTGTAGTTCTCGCCTTCGTGTTCTGCTTACGCAACAGCTGGAACCGGTTCTGGATCAAATTGGGGCGGTTGGATTTTTATGCGTCTGAGTTTCGGGCTGAAAGTGACAGAGATCTGCATTTGTGGCGTGTGAGAGCCCGTACAGCAGGCTGTACGCTGGCCACTTTATTAGAAACTCTTGCCACCTTGTGCTTCCACTCACTGGCCACTTTATTAGAAACCCTTACCTCCCTGTGCTTCCACTCTGGCCATTTTATTAGAAACACCTATGTCCTCGTGCTCCAACTCACTGGCCATTTTATTAGAAACACTTGCCACCTTGTGCTTCCGCTCACTGGCCATTTTATTAGTAACACTTGCCACCTTGTGCTTCCACTCACTGGCCACTTTATTAGAAACCCTTACCTCCCTGTGCTTCCACTCTGGCCATTTTATTAGAAACACCTACTTCGTTGTGCTTTCACTCACTGGCCACTTTATAAGAAACACCTACTTACTTGTGCTTCTGCTCACTGGCCACTTTATTAGAAACACTTACCTCCTTGTGTTTCCACTCACTGGCCATTTTATTAGAAACACCTACTTCCTTGTGCTTCCACTCACTGGCCACTTTATTAGAAACACTTACCTCCTTGTGCTTCCACTCACTGGCCACTTTATTAGAAACCCTTACCTCCCTGTGCTTCCACTCTGGCCATTTTATTAGAAACACCTACTTCGTTGTGCTTTCACTCACTGGCCACTTTATAAGAAACACCTACTTACTTGTGCTTCTGCTCACTGGCCACTTTATTAGAAACACTTACCTCCTTGTGCTTCCACTCACTGGCCATTTTATTAGAAACACCTACTTCCTTGTGCTTCCACTCACTGGCCACTTTATTAGAAACACCTACTTGCCACTCTGGCCACTTTATTAGAAACCCTTATTTCCTTGTGCTTCCACTCACTGGCCACTTTATAAGAAACACCTACTTTCTTGTGTTTACACTTATTGGCCACTTTATTAGAAACACTTGCAACCTTGTGCTTCCACTCACTGGCCACTTTATTAGAAACACCTACTTCCTTGTGCTTTCACTCACTGGCCACTTTATTAGAAACCCTCTCCTTGTGCTTCCACTCACTGGCCACTTTATTAGAAACCCCCTCCTTGTACTTCCACTCACTGGCCACTTTATAAGAAACACCTACTTTCTTGTGTTTACACTTATTGGCCACTTTATCAGAAACACACTAAAACACTAATTCTCATAAAGTCAATAAGCATAAGGGGGAAATCTGCTGTCCACAGCGTTCCACATTGAATACTTTGAACCCTGTGTTGGCGGGGCCGCTGCCGGCCGGTCGAGCTCTCGCTGTGGACGTATTTACTTTGCAAATAGGTCTTGAATGAGTGAGTCGGGGAGGTGTGTGCTGTGCCAGATGAAGTGTCTTATGCAGTTAGCGTCGCTGTGTGAGGAACGAGGGAAGGTCGAGTGCTCCAGCCGAAGTAACAGAGCATCTGGCCCAGTGCCTCACGGCTGTGCTGAGTCCACAGGCAGAGCGAGAGAGAGAAACAGAAAGGAGAGGGCTGAGTTTGCTCGAGGCAATCAGAGCATGTTTCCATTACACTCTCCCCTCCCTGCTGGAAACAAGGCCGAGATTTCACAGCTAAATCAGACAGCTGTACAGCAATTACCATCAGCACACATTTACCTGCACACACATCTCCCCACTGCAGCCGCTCACACACTGCCCACTGCAGCTCGTCCGCTCTCTCTCTCTCTCTCTCTCTCTACCTCTCTACCTCTCTACCTCTCTCTATCTCTCTCTCTACCTCTCTCTCTCTCTCTCTCTCTCTCTCTACCTCTCTACCTCTCTACCTCTCTCTATCTCTCTCTCTACCTCTCTCTCTCTCTCTCTCTCTCTCTCTCTCTCTATTGCTCTCTCTCTCTCTCTCTCTCTCTATTGCTCTCTCTCTCTCTCTCTCTCTTGCTCTCTTTCTCTATACCTACAAACATGGACAAATGTTTGTGGACACTTGCTGCTCATTTTTCATTCCCCTCAGTATTGCTACCTCTCACATTTCCTCCATTTCTGTTTCTCTGAGCAATAAATCATTAATAACATTAATGATTAGAACAATAATAATCAACTAATAATAGAATAATAAGAATAATTATTAGAAAAATATACTCCCTTGTGCTCCCACTCACTGGCCACTTTATTAGAAACACTTACCTCCTTGTGCTTCCACTCACTGGCCACTTTATTAGAAACACTTACCTTCTTGTGCTTCCACTCACTGGCCACTTTATTAGAAACACTTACCTCCTTGTGCTTCCACTCACTGGCCACTTTATTAGAAACACTTACCTCCTTGTATTTCCACTCACTGGCCATTTTATTAGAAACACCTATGTCCTTGTGCTCCACTCACTTGCCACTTTATTAGAAACACTTACCTCCTTGTGCCTACACTCACTGGCCACTTTATTAGAAACACTTACCTCCTAGTGCTTCCACTCACTGGCCACTTTATTAGAAACACTTACCTCCTTGTGCTTTTGCTCACTGGCCACTTTATTAGAAACACTTGCCTGTGTGATTGGGAGAGGAGGTGGTGTGTTAATGAGGGGTGTGTATCGGTGACTGGTGCTGGTGTGCTGTTATTCCACTGGTGATTTTGCTCTGATGGATTTTTCTTTTTACCGTATTTATTTAACCTCACGAGTGAATTTGCTGCTTCCTTACTGATGGTTTAATAAAGGGGGTTTAAAAGTCTCTCTCTCGCGCATGTGCTCTCTCTCTCTCAGGCTCTCGCTCTCTCTGGTCCAGTCTTTCTGTTTACCTTTCTCATCTCTGTGGCTCTGCAGCAATTATCAAGAGAATCAATGGTTAAGTCTATTCATAGCTTGAGCATTATGTTGTGTGTGTGTGTGTGTGTGTGTGTGTGTAGGTACCTTGTGATAAGCTAAGTGCAGCTAAGTGCTTTGTTGTTGTTCATCAAGTGGGTGCTATGCATTATTCACACAGTGTCCCGTTATTGGACAAACAGTCAGTTTAGCCAAATGGAGCTCTGAGTTTGGACACTGAGCTGTTTTCCCAAGGAAAGTGACTGCTGTCCGTGTTCCTTTCCATTTACTTTCCTTTAAAGGAGGACGCCCATCTGCCTGTTATCATATCGACATGCTTTCCTGTGTTTGGTAGCTGCTGTGTATCAGTACTAGTGCAACATGTGTTTGTCCATGGTGTGGACTGCTGAGCTGACCTGCACTGTTTAAAGTATAAGATCCCTGAGGCACTTTTGGAGGGTCTTCAGTATGAAGCTGTGGAGGAACCTCTTAAGGTGCTTTTTCTGTGAGGTTCCTCAAAAGGAACCTCCAAAGATTCCTTGTGGATCTTATACTTTTAACAGAGCACCAGTACTATGAAGTTTACATCTGCCAAGATGTGTGGAGGAACTTGAAGAAGGAGCTGTGGTTTATGGTTTAGTGAGGTAACCATCCAACCATACATTGTGACTAAAGCCGTGGTACCACTGGGTTTTCTCTGGGAAGTTTCTCGTGCGAAATCCCATGCATTTTAATAAGATTCACCACAACAGCCGAATTTCGCATACACGACTTTCAAGCGACTTTGGCGAACTTCCCAGACCAGTAGGGCTCCATCTGGGGAAACGTAACCTCCTGAGACCCGGACTTTTGCTTGGTGTGCATTTTGAATTTCTCCTATTTGGGATTAGTAGGATCTAATGAGTATAAAAACTAAACTTAGTCTTTGTACAGGAAGTCATTTTTGCAAAAATCTAAATGTCCTCATATGAGACCAAAGGGTCAAAGTTTAAAAAATATGTATCATGGTCCAGAGAAGCAGAAATGTAATGTCCCCATATGAGGACGCAGGGTCTCAAGAGGATAGAGGAAGCTCTGATTGTTGCATTTTCAAAACAGGAGATCATCTACAGCTCTTTCCATGCAGATTACAAAATACTATTTAGTTTCTCAACTGGTTCGGGAACTCTTCAGCTCATCAAAAGATTCTGGAACTCTTTAGTTCATCAAAAGATTCTGCAACTCTTTAGCTCATCAAAAAATTCTGGAACTCTTTAGCTCATCAAAAGATTCTGGAACTCTTCAGCTTATCAAAAGATTCTGGAACTCTTCGGCTTATCAAAAGGTTCTGGAACTCTTCGGCTTATCAAAAGGTTCTGGAACTCTTAAGCTCATCAAAAGATTCTGGAACTCTTTATCTCATCAAAGGATTCTGAAACTCTCAGCTTATCAAAAGGTTCTGGAACTCTTCAGCTTATCAAAAGGTTCTGGAACTCTTCGGCTTATCAAAAGGTTCTGGAACTCTTCAGCTCATCAAAAGATTCTGGAACTCTTTATCTCATCAAAGGATTCTGAAACTCTCAGCTTATCAAAAGGTTCTGGAACTCTTCAGCTTATCAAAAGGTTCTGAAACTTTCCAGCTTATCAAAAGGTTCTGGAACTCTTCAGCTCATCAAAAGATTCTGGAACTCTTTATCTCATCAAAGGGTTCTGGAACTCTTCAGCTTATCAAAAGGTTCTGGAACTCTTCAGCTCATCAAAAGATTCTGGAACTCTTTAGCTCATCAAAAGAATCTGGAACTCTTCAGCTCATCAAAGGGTTCTGGAACTCTTCAGCTCATCAAAAGATTCTGGAACTCTTCAGCTCATCAAAAGATTCTGGAACTCTTTAGCTCATCAAAAGGTTTGAGAATTGTTTAGATCCATAATAGATTCCAGAACTCCAGCTTTTGATATGGTTCTGGACCTCTTCAGCTTGTGAAAATATTCTGGAACATATCAGCTTCTTATGAGCCTCTTTTTTTTGCAGATTATAAAATACTACACAAGTGAGATGCAGCATGGCACTCAGGTACATGCTACATTTTTTTCTGAGGTTTTTAGTAGTTTTGATCACACAATAGCTGGTTTGTGAAACTGCTGAACCCCTAATGTTGTAAAACCTCTGATGTACAGTCGAGTGATCATTGCTTCTGTTTGCAGATTTCTTACACACAGTTTCTCCATTCGTTTCTGTGAGCTTTCACTGATAAATCATTCATACCAAATTACACCCTGCTTTTATCATCACCAGCAATAACTGCACTTTCTAAGGGTTAAAGAGACGGTCCTGTTGGAACCTCGTGAGAACGGATGGAGTATATTCTGATATCGAATTCCAGAGGTGTGGATGATTTGATTTGTCTCTACCAAATCCCACCTCTTTATCCGGCTTGCTTATCTGGCAGGCCTTGGAGATGAGGAGTTTTAATGAGTTACTTTATTACCTTCTCTTCAGAGGCTCCGCTTCTGCTGGCAGTCTCTCCTTTTAATATTCCAAACTCTTCTTCATATAAAAGGCTGATCTCAGGCTGGAGAATGAGAGGCTTATCTGGAATTTGAAATGCACGGAGGATAATGCTTGGTTTCGGCAGCTGTAGAAGTTCAGCCATGGCACTTTTAGATTCTCCTAGGGGCTGATGGCTTAGAGAAGATGATACAGTGATTTGATATCTATACAGAATCGATATACGCAGGGCTCTCTGGTAAGTAAGTAACTGGACCAGACAGTGACAAGCTCCTGGATCTTGTTTCTTTTTAGGCGGTGAAATATAAGTGTGTTAAATGACAGAATTACAGGTTACTGAATATGTGGTGAATATAGTGGCCGCAGACGTAAGTTCACATGGCTGTGAAGAATTGTGGTTACTCTAAAGGTTCAATAACTCATTAAAAGATTTGACTTTAGATCTTTAAAATATTCCAGAACTCTTCAGCTCCTCAAAGAGTTATGGAACAATTCAGCTCATCAAAAAGCTTTGGAACTCTTAAGCTCCTCAAAGAGTTCTAGAATGCTTCAGCTTCTCAAAAGGTTCTAGAACTCTTCAGCTCCTCCAAAGGCTTATGGAACTATTTGGCTTTTTAAAAGGTTCTAGAACTCTTTAGCTCCTCAAAGAGTTAGAGAACTTTTCAGCTCCTCAAAGGTTCATGTAACTATTTAGCTTTTCAAATGGTTCTAGAACTCTTCGGCTCTTCAAAAGCCTTTAGAGCTCTTCAGCTCTGCAAAATGTTAGAGAACTGTTTAGACCAACAATAAGTTCCAGAACCCCAGCTTTTGAAAAGGTTCTGAAATTCCTCAGCTCTTCAAAAGGCTTTGAATAGTTAAACCCCATAATAGGTTCTAGAAGTAGCTTTTTAAAAAAGTTCTGTAACTGTTCTGCAACATTTCTAGAGAGGTTCTAGATATCTTTAGCCCCTCAAAAGGTTTGGTAACTGTTTAGTTCTCTTCCAGAACATCTCAGCTCTTGGAAAAAAGTACTAGTTCTTTTTAGACCTGGAAAAAGTTCCTCAAAAAGTTCCCTGAACTATTAGAAGTTCCTGAAACTCTTCATGTTCTCAAAGGCTTATGGAACTATTTAGCTCTTCAAAAGACTTTGGAAGTCTTCAGTTTCTCAAAAAGTTCTAGAACTCTTCATCTCCTCAAAAAGTTAGAGAACACTTCCGCTCTTTTCAAATGGTTCTAGAACTCACTTTGAAAAGGTTCTGGAATTTCTCAGCTCTCCAAAAGGCTTTGAAACACTTTAGCTTGTCAAAAGGTTCTAGAATAGTTGAACCCTAAAAAGGTTCTAGACATATTTAGCCCCTCAAAAGGTTTGGTATCTGTCTAGTTCTATAAAAGATTCCAGAATATCTCAGCACCTGTAAAAAACGTCTAGATCTTTTTAGACCCTCAAAAGGTTCCTCAAAAAGTTTCCTGAACTATTTGAAGTTTCGGAAACTTTCCATGTTCTCAAAAGCTTCCGGAACCCAGTAAGCCTGTCCTTGTCCTAAGAGATGAGGACAGACGCAGCGTAGAGGCCCCAGCAAAGAAAATGCTCAGCGAATGAGGAATTAAGAGCTGATTCAGGCCGAGGGGGAGCCAGATGTTTTTGAGAGAGTATAATTCCCTCGACGCAGAGAGAGCCAGTATCCCCCAGTGGACCCTGATTTATCACCACAGAATACGCGATGCATGCAGCCGCAATTCCACCATAAACTCCAGGATATCGATGAGTGATGTGTGGAGCTATAAATATATGAGATGATAGAAATAAGGCAGCCTGGCATTAGCTGGGTTTCAGACTCAAGGGGATACGCTATAGAAAGAGGGACACATAAAAAGACAGAGAGGATAGAGTGAAGGACAAAGGAGGGGAGGGGGGCATTCAGAAAAGAGGAATGAGAGGCTAAACTTTGGAAAGACGATGAAAGAGAGAGAGAGAGAGAAAGAGCGAGCGAGAGAGAGATAAAAAGGGAAAGTGAGGCGGCCGTCCAAGTACAGTAAAACAGTCTGACAGTCTTGAACATTAAGCAAATGACCCATTAAGAGTGAACTTTGAGCCATTTCCACAGGACACTTTGGAAATGGAGCAGCTTTTAAATCTGCGTCCCGGTGATCATTTTCCTATCTTAAAATTACAGACTGTGTCGAGACCCAGTACCAGCACTTGTCCGTTTCGCTGCTGTCAAAATGCATTAAAGGCACTTGACGAGTTTTACATTAAGGCAATTATGCATCATTGTGGCGATTCGCCTAATTTAGACTTTTGGCTCCTTCCGAGCTCCACTGTAGAGGGCTGGACGAGGTCCAGAACACCACAGCTTCCACCACCCAGCCACTCTGTACAGATTGTAAGTGAATGGATGATTGGTGTCTAGCACAGACGTTGTGCAAATAAGCGCCTCGTTTGTTCCCACAAATAGCCGTCAACCTTTAAGCGGATTGCTCACGCTAAGCGTGAGTGAGAGGGGCTTTTGGCGGCTACGTGTAGGGAGGAGATTATCATTGCCGTTATAATAATAACCTCATTTGTGTCCTCTTTTGGCTGTGAGCTGGAATAACAGGCCGGAGTGTGGAGTGAAGAACAGCAGAACTAATCGTTTTTGATGGCTTGGCTGGAGAAAGATGGTGGCAGGGAAATTGGGCTTGTGTATGTGGGCACGGTTCTTCTTTTATACAGTCATTCTTTCACTCTCTCTACCTGTGATTAAGGGTGAGTGATGTAGACAATGTGTGTGTGTATATATATATATATATATATATATATATCATGTTTAGGTTTTGTGATATTTTGAATATTACATTGGTTAACATGTGATGAAGATGGTGCCTAGGTGTACCAGGAATGCAGACTTCCCAGAGATACAGATAGCCTAAAGGTTAAAGGGTCAGAAGCTTCAGGGTCAGTCAGATTTTTTACATTTACATTTATGGCATTTAGCTGACGCTCTTATCCAGAGCGACTTACATGGTTACTCGTATTACAGAGGTGGGCCAACCTAGTGTTAGGAGTTTTGCCCAAGGACTGGTGTATTGGTGTAGCGCAGCATAGTCACCCAGACCGGGAATCGAACCCCAGTCTCCCACATGGTGTAGTAGCTCACTGGCAGGTAGTGTAGTTGCACACACATTTATCCTGTTGCAACTGCTGAGATCGTAAAAGTCATAAAGGTTGACCCCCCTATTTATAGAACACATACTGTTGCCCCTCCATAAAAGCTGTAAATCAACTGTAAAGCTGTGTACTGAGACTCAGTATGGATATGGGTACCCTGGTTGAGATGCCTGCAGAACGGACTGTGAACGAACAGCTCCTGCACAGACCAATTAATTCATTAAATTAATTTCTGTACCAATAAGTGAACAGCACATATGTTTTCTGCTCAGGTTCGTAAACAAGTGGGAGAGGAAAGAAATCCACGATGGAAGATGGAGGGAGATGGAAGGATTCCACAATAATTCAGATCCGTCACAAGGGGACACTGTTAGAGCTCAAGTACTTTTTGTGTGCATCACTGAAAGAGAGGAAACCCACACTAGCAGAGACCCACCACTCCAATGCAGTGCATGTGTTTGCAGTCCCAAATTTCGATATAAAAAGTGGAGTCACTCATGCTAGCGACTCCGACTGTAGTCCGATACTCATCCTACTCCGGTTATCCCTATTGACCGAGAGCACTCCAAGCTCCCCGTGCATCTGGTGATCGCGTGAACCCAGACTCACCCATCACTCATTCCTTATCTCCTGAATTCTAAGGCTTCAGTGTTCAGACTGCAGGGAAATTGGATTTGTTTCTTAAATCAGATCTGTTGAGATGAGTGACTGCACCGTTTTTTTGCGAATCGTCAGATCGGATTTGCGTGTCTGGACATCACAGACCTATCTGCATGAGCTTCTGTGGTAATAGCGTAGTCGCTAACGAGCTGCTTTCGTATGCAGAGGCAGAACAAATGGAGGTTGCTCTGGATTTGACATGGTTGCAGTCTGTTGCTTTGCGAGTGACGCGACAGACACTTGGAAATCTGATTTGAGCGTCCAGCTGGAGACGTGTCTGTAAAAATCCAATGGTCATTGCATTCTAAACCATCTCCAAACTACTGACTGAGGTAAGGAAGGTGAACTTGAGAAATTTGGGCTAGAGTTCTGGGGGGGCTTTGAGGTGATGGGACCTGGAACCAAGCAGAGGTAGGGCATAATTTGGCCCATCATGAGGAGCAGGGGTGGTGGTAGGGTTCAAATTTTCATTAATCAGGGGAGTGGTTTTATAGTGCATAGTAATGGAGAGGAGGAGTTTGGGCATGATCCTTCTCCCAAACCTTTAGTTTATTAAACTCCATTTTCCTTCTGGAATTAATCTAGATATCAAAGTAAATCAATACAAATATATTTGTATAGCTTTTTAAAACTGTCAGTAATTAGACAATCAGTAATTAGTAAAAGACAAAGAAAAAAAATCAGTAACATAAAAAGACATGACAAATCATAGACCCCTCCAGTGAGCAGCCAACGACACAGTGTCAAGGAAAAACTCCCCCTTAGAGCTGGAGGAAGAAACCTTGGGAGGAACCAAGACTCATAAGGGGGACCAACCCGTCCTCCTCTGAACAGAACTATTTATAAATTATTGATAAAAGTTACCAAACCACCTAAACTGTTGAACTGCTCTGATCATAATCATAATATATTAATCTTGGTGTAGTAGAACGTAATATAGTCATGGCAGTGATGGTCAGAGTAATGAGAGTAATGATGGTTAATAGTGGTGATATTAATAGTGGCAGATAGTTAACATTTAGGTTTGAACATGGTCATTAGGCAGGTAGCAGTGGTAGGAGGGTGTGCTGCTGGTCTGGTATGGGTGGTGGTGGTGGATTTGCCAAAAATTGGATCTGGGCTGAACATATCCTGTCTGTTCTCACCTATTTAGCATTAACCCGTTTCTTTTGGTTCTGGTTGAAGGTTCCTCTTCTGGTTGTTAATTGTTTTTTTTGCCTAGCGTTATTGCTCAGCTTTTTTGGTTATGTTGCTACCTGGTTTTGACCCTTACTGCTAGTATTGATTTATTTTGTTGCATTTGATATTTAAAGCCTCTAATGTAACCTTTGACCCTGAGCTGACTGCTATTTTGTTCATATGTGTTTTTCACTTTATTAAAAAAAGATATAGGCTCAAGAAAACAAAGGTAGTATGTGTGAAAGGAGGTACATCAGCTTCTAAATCCAGAGATATTTCACACATCAAGTAATAAGATTCAGGAATTACATGGTTGATTATCAGCAAAATAAGCATTATGTGCAGATCGATAGCCTAACGTATCGACTAATACGTCCACTAGTTGGCGCTGTGTGCAGCAGTTAATTAAAACAAGAATTAAAAACAATTTATTTTATATAATTGCTGCTTTTGTTGGAGTAACCGTCTCTACTGTCCAGGGAAGAAGAAGGCTTTCTACTTGATTTTGAAGGAGAAGCATTGCTGTGAGGATTTGATTGCATTTAGCAGCAAAAGCGTTAGTGAGGTCAGGATGCTGGATGATGATCACCACCCCACCTCATAATCCCCAACTCCTAAATTCATCCCAAAAGTACTGGATGGAGCTCCACCACCATCATTCCAGAGAACACAGGTCTTCCACTGCTCCACAGCTCAATGCTGGGGGGCTGTACACCCCTCTACTAGCCCACGCCTGGCATTATTAGGCAGCATGGAGCCAATAGGTTCATGATGTTGCTCTGCTCCTGCAGAGAGTCCTATTCTATTGGCAGTACTTCTCTACAGGGACTAGACCAGCTGAATGCACTCATTAGAAGGGGTGTCCACAAACATTCGGACATGTCGTGTATTTACATACGTTTGTAATTATGGTAATTATGATAGTTCATCATTTTCTATGACTAGCAAAATAGAAAATTAGCAAAATGAGCGCTAATAAACTAATGAACCGGTTCTATGGAGAGTCTGTCGGCACCTGCACAGCCTCTCCAGCCCCGAGTAAGACAGCCTCCATGTCCTCAGTTGCTGCAGGCTGGTTGTTATTGTTTACAGGCTCTTTTTCCTCACTATACATGCAGGTGCTTCATGTCCCAGCAATACTGATGATGCCCCCTACCTGTGCCTGAGCTGAGCTGGGCTCAAAGGGACAAGCCTCGTCTCTGAACTGCACAAAGACGTTTGTGTCTCCCGCAGGTGTTACACTGTGTGTGTGTGTGTGTGTGTGTGTGTGTGTGTGTGTGTGTGTGTGTGAGACACTGTGTTGCAGACTTAAGCTCTCTATAGACCTTACTAGTCAGGGACATTATGCACAACTTGCACCACTAACAACCCCCAGTGTGTATTTAAGCCAAAGCTGGGTCAGTGCCTGTTCGGGATTACCTCCCCGGAGAGATGAGTGTAAAGAGAAGTGCTGTCAGAGGTGTTGTGTGTGGGCATTGAAGACACTACGAGCGAGAGAGACCGAGAGACAAAGAGAGAGAGAGAGAGAGAGAGAGAGAGAGAGAGAGAGATACCGTACTGCTGTGAGGAGGAGCATTGGGGTATTGCTTATATAGGACTTATATAGGACAAATCAGCATTACGTCATCAAACCAATAACCTTACACCCACATCTAACACTGCGCTGATACAACAGGACGTCTAGGAATTATTTGAGAGTCGTTTAACCAAAATGTGTTAAAAATAGACTCTACATTTCCATGGTTGAATAAATAAATAAATAAATTAATGTCTCAATGAATATTGAGACAGTGAGCAGCTCTAAATACTCACAGTTTGACACACTAGTGGGCGCTAGGCACAAGCATCACTATCGCAGTGTTCCACGGCATTAGCATCGCTACTGTGGTGTTAGTATCACTACCACACCAACCGCCAGCCTTGCCCAGCATCGTTACTGTGGCGTTAGCATCGTTATTGCAGCATTTGCATCACAACCACACTAGCTTTTGCTGGCTTCACCCGAATTAGCATCTCCACCACGCCAGCGATCATTTTTTAGCTGTAAGCATTGCAAACACACAGTTAGCCTTGCTACCATGCCGCCCTCCCCCCGCCTCGGCCAGCATTGCTACCGCTACTACTGCTACTTTTTGACCAGGGTGATCGCTTGTCACTTGCTACTGTGGCGTTAGCATCTTTACCTCGTCTACTGGGTCCTCAAGCAAGTCCCTTTACCCTCTCTGCTCTCCGGGCGCTGGAGTTGGCTGCCCAACTCCACACAACTGTTAGCATCACTATCACAGTGTGAGCATTAGACGCCGGCCTCGCTCAGCATCACTACCACAGCCTTAGCATCGCTACTTTTGTGTTAACATCACCACTACATCGGCCGCTAGCCTTGTACAGCATAGCTACTGTGGTGTTAGCATTGCTATAGTGGGATTAGCATCACTATCACACTTGGTGCCATCCTCGCCCAGCATTGCTACCATGGCGATAGCATCGCTGTCGCTGCATTTGCAAAGCTTCCGCACTGGCCCAGCATCGCTATCGTTGTGGCATTAGCATCGCTTTGCATTGCTATCATGATGTTAGCCTCGCTACCATGCCAGCATTGCTCTAAGAGTTCTGGACCATCTCTGGTCCTCCTGAAATCAGTGGTCAGGGGGTTGCTTTGAGCACACTCTGGTGTGGTCTGCTGCTTGTGTGGAAGCTATCTGCTCCTGGCGCCACGTGTGGAGATGCATGATTGGTGTATCTGGTTCAGCTTATCTCCTGCACGACTAAAAGCCTGCTCCTACGAGAACGTCTCCTTGTTTGCAGGTGTTCCTGCATGGTGAAATGCAGTGCTTCCAGAAATGCGATGTTCTTTGCTGCTTGAGTGTTTATATCCAAGGAAAATAAGTAAAAGCAGTAAATGAATAAACCCAGACCTGACCTTTGAAATAATGAGCCCCTCCCCCAAATAAGCCCAGAATTGGTCCTGGGCGTGGACTTGTTTATTCGGGACAAGTCCACCCTTAGAGTGAGAAGCAGATGCTCTGCTCAGGGTGTTTAGGCTTTTAGGCAGGATGGGCCCTCTTCAAGACAGCAGCACAGACTCAGACTTCGGCGACACTACATGTCCATATGTTTGTGGACATCCCTTCTAATCAATGCATTCAGCTACATTCTTACAAAAGGAAAATCACTGTTCTCATTTTCTAGATTCTGCCTACCCAATATCATTTAATTGACTCCAGTCTTGGACACAGAGCGGGGATTAATAATATCATGACATGCTGGATCCTTGACTTTTGGTGAAATCTGGTAAAATTTCCTGTATTTTTTTTATTTTGCAATATATATATTGCAGGAAAAAAAAATGCAATGTCTGTTTGCCCTCAATTGCCTTCCCATTGCAGATAGACCCCCTCCTGCCTCCTTCCTCCCCAAGTACAGGGTCTATTTCGGCTTAATTGAGAAGCAACTGAACACATTCCAAAAATAAACCAAGGTGTCCCCAAACTTTTGATGTGCCACTTGCCAAATGCTGCTTTATATAAACCTTTTCAGGCCGAGGTCATGTGACTGGAGCAGTCATTTCTCTGATAATTACACGCTCCGCTCTCTTTCATATAAACCAGCAGGCCCTTTACCCGGCCCTCTCTGAAGCCCTGGGGCTCGGGGTTCCTCTGGGGCTTCTGAAAGGCTCTTTT
Organism: Salminus brasiliensis; assembly: GCF_030463535.1. Classification (NCBI taxonomy): domain Eukaryota; kingdom Metazoa; phylum Chordata; class Actinopteri; order Characiformes; family Bryconidae; genus Salminus; species Salminus brasiliensis. The sequence goes on along the minus strand of NC_132882.1, from coordinate 4,641,982 downwards.
GGGGTCTTTGCAGCGGTGATACTCTAAGCAGGTGGGAAGCATGCTGTGTCGTTGGCTCCACACCAAACTGCCTCATTGTCCAGAGAAAAATGTCTGCGGCCTCTGCCTTGTAAAGTCTCTCCTCTGCTTTGCTGCGATGTTATCAGTGAGTAATGCTCTCCAGTTGTGAAAAGCTGGAGGTACATGAGCACTGGCTCGCTGGAAAACCCATTTTATTTGATTTGGTCTCAAGCCTCGATGATTTTCTGTGTGAAAATCAACATAATTGAATTGTAAGGCTGCTAATTTTAGAGCACTTATTTTTTTAATTCACTGAATTTAACAAATTCTCTTTGTCTCTGTCTCTCTCTTTGTGTCACTCTTTTGTGTCTTTTTTGCTTTGGATCTTGTGCTGGTGCTGGTGCTGGTGCTTGTGAATACCCACCCTTAAGGCTGGTTCAGACCTAGCACTGTAGCAGCGAGCTATCTGCATTGCTCAGTGTTAGTACCTCTTGCACCAATACCCCTGCTCACCCAGCACCAGACATCATATGGACACTGATTATTATTATTATTAATTTTATTTATAAATCTGGTAGGCCCGTCATAAACTTTATTTAGCCCAAAAAGAGCTGTTTAGTATTGGGCTATGTTTAGTCTGTCTGATTTGGCCCAAATGTAGCCCAGAGTAGTCTTTTTCAGACCACATTTAGGCCTAATATAGCCATTAAAGTGATTTGTTGAAGGCCGGATGGGGTAGCGGGACTCCACAGTAAGTTTAAGCTGGGGTTTAAGTTGCTGAAGCAACCAGATAATTGTATTTTTCAACTATCACTTTGCCAAATTGCTAAATTTAAATGTAGAGGGACGTCTTATTCTAGACTTTCAATTTTCTCGTGGTATGAGGCCTCACGTCTTGTTTGAATAGTGTTATGTATTTAACTAGACCTAATTATAGCAATTATACAGGCTTATGCCAGGCATTATAGGATATTACCAATGATACAGAACCATGGATTGACCTCTTTATACTGATATATATACTACAGTGTTCTTTCACTGGAGGTAATCTTTAAGTCTGGATGTACCTATATGTGGGATATTATGGTAAATGAACATTGTAAGTGTAACAATCAACAGTAAGTAAAATTCAGCTAGTGCTTCGTCACAGTTGGCTAGCTGAGAAAAGGTCTGGTGATTGTACTCAGTCCTGGCTCTACAATTCAAAATGTTATGCTAGGCAACATTAGTTGGATGAGTCCTTCAGTCAGCGAAATAGAGACGTTGGATGAGGCCGTTAGCTGGCGCCCTACCACCACGGTAGAGACGTTGGATGAGGCCATTAGCTGGTGCCCTACCACCAGGGTAGAGACGTTAGATGAGGCCGTTGGATGGGGCACTACCACTGTGGTAGAGATGTTGAATGAGGCCGTTAGCTGGTGAACTACCACCAGGGTAGAGCCATTGGATGGGGCACTACCAATGTGGTAGAGATGTTGGATGAGGCCGTTAGCTGGCACACTACCAATGTGGTGGAGATGTTGGATGAGGCCGTTAGCTGGTGCACCACCACAGTAGAGATGTTAGATGAGGCTGTTAGCTGGTGCTCTACCACCACGGTAGAAATGTTGGATAAGGCTGTTAGCTGGTGCACTACCACCAGGGTAGAGACGTTGGATGAGGCCGTCAGCTGGTGCCCTACCACCAGGGTAGAGAAGTCGGATGAGGCCGTTGGATGGGGCATTACCAATGTGGTGGAGTTGTTGGATGAGGCCGTTAGCTGGTGCTCTACCACCACGGTAGAGATGTTGGATGAGGCCGTCAGCTGGTGCACTACCACCAGGGTAGAGACGTCGGATGAGGCCGTTAGCTGGCATGCTACTATCGTAGTAGCAATATATTAGTGTTATCCCTGCTGTCTTGACTGGGGCAAGAATGATGATGTATGTAAATGTTGAGGGTGTAAATTAAACCAGTCAAGACAGTGATGTAACAGTTTTGAGTTTTCAGAATTGCTGTAACGTCTAAAGAACCTTCTAAAGAACCTTCCAACGAACGTCTAAAGAGTTCATGACAGTGTTATTCTGGGTTTATCTCTACAGATGTAAGATTGTGCTGAATGATGGAAACTTTGACCAAACTGTTGTTCACGTCTATAGCAGATTGATGTGATTCTGTTTCTGACTGCTTCTCAAAACCCAAACTCCTTTCAAATCTTAGCCGAGGAACCTTAAAATTGCTTCAGCTGCAATCTAATATAAAGTGTTTTGTCATATTCCGAGACAAGCTAAAGGCTGAGTGGATATTTTTGTATTTTTCTACAGTCTTAATCATTTTTATCATGTTTTCTCCCACTTTATTTGCTATCGTCCATTTCCCATTTGCCTTTGCTTACCCACAAACATGTAATCTGACCATATTCACATTCCAAATTGTCTGAATTGGACTCATATTTTGAGAGTCCAAGACTTTAAGATGGATATTTTCGAATATTCTCAGTAAACAGGAGTAAAAAGATTTGCTAATCACACAGGATTCGTGACAACCTTGGCTTTTTGTGTGTGAGTGTGTAGCACCTGTGTTCAGGGAGGGCATATTTTCAAGGATAATGTGGACGCTTTAGGAGCTGTTCGTGTTTCAGTGCTGAAATGCACTTTGGCTGGCTTTTCTTTAGCTGTGCCTGAAAGCTCCTCAGCAGCCGTTGGGAGCTGTCCACAACGCAGTACTGAAATCTTTGGAAGCCAGAGAATATGGATGCTATCATTTAAAAAGCTATAAAAGTTTTTTTTTTGTTTTTTTACAAAACTTTGTGTATATATATATATATATATATATATATATATATATATATATATATATTTATTTATTTATTTATATATATATTTTAATTAGTATATTGTATACTTTATTGTAAGCTTGCTGTACATATTTCACAATATAGCGGTATATATCTCATAATATAGAAATCTATAGAAATATAGACAATATACATTTTGCTAGGTTATATATTTATAAAAGTTTATACTCCTTATGTTTCTTATGTCAAACTTCTATAGTATGTCATATAGAAACTACAATGCAAAAATGCTGGATTATTACATTTTATTTAGTATTATTGAGTAATAACTATAAAATAGGGACGTCCCGGAGGTTGATGCAGGCATATTTTAATGGGTCGGGTATTGGCTATTTTAATCCTAATTCAGTTCTGAATATTCAGAGAGCCATCTGGTGTCCTAAAGAACATGAAATCAGACCATAATATCTGACTCTTTATAAAACCATCACTGAAATGCTCTGTTTTACCAGCGGGAGAACCGGAGAACTGCTCGCCTTTCTCTGTTTCTAAACCAGCACTGAAGAACCCATTCAAACCTGAGTGGAAGCTAATGCAACTGCTAATACACACACACACACACACACACACACACACACACACACACACACACACACACACACTATAGAAACCCACACACAGCTACACACAGTTATTACACACCAGTAGACCAACAACCACAGATATCAGTCCAGAGTGTGTACCATTACAAACACACACACACAGGAAGTGATTAGACTGCAGTGTTGTAAAGGAGCTGGGAGCTGATTGGTCAGGGAGGAGATCAGACTGGATTATCAGATATTAAACACTATAAAACATAATTTTAAGAAAAGTCTCGACTAAACTAAATCAGTCAGTACAGAAAGTCTGATTATAGAAACTGAGACTAAAGTAAAGGGATTTTACTGAACCCATTAATCAGCAGCTCGTCTGATCTACACTGTGGAGCTGGATTATTATTTATACACTCAGAGATCAGATCTGGTTGTGTATTGGTTCATACGCAGCATTAAGAGACTCGGGTTCGATCTGGAGGGTAAAAAATAATGTGACATTCGAGGGCTTTAGGTATGGGCCTTCAAGCGACATGCTAAGACTGTTGCTCAGTACAGTAGGTCTGCAACCGAGCCGGTTCATGGGAAAACTTCAACACCATATTTTGATCTGTGCCTTTTCCTCCAATGAGGGGGTTTCCGTACTAGTCATAGTGAGCTCTTACACTGTTTACATTCTCGTTGTTCACTGTTGAGCGCTCCAGAGGCTTTAGTTAATTAGCTGATGATTTGAACCATGATTTGTCAGAGCAGGTAAAACAAGGGCAGCAATCAATAGTTCTTTTACACCGGCTGATTTTGTTTTCGGGCATAATCTGACACTCATGGTTGTACTCTCTGGGCAGGCAATTGCTCTGGGAGCTTATAAATCACCTCTAAACTAGGGCTACAGCCAAAGATCATCTCTACAATCTTCTGACTAATATGGCTCCTACGGTTCCTCTCCAGTTAAATCTGTGCGACAAGCGATTTCCTCTCTGGTCGAGCAATGTAATAGAAGCCTTATCGCCCCCTAAACGTCCTGAAGTGTGTATCATATGACCATTATACAGCAGTGTAGAGCTTTGTTGTTCATAAAGGGCCCCTATCTCATATCCTTTATTTTATATCTTTCCTTGAGGTCCGCTTATGATGTGAAAAACAGCCATCATTTATTTTGCATGACCATTTCCCCCTTTTTCTTTAGAAGTAAACAGGCTATATTTTGTGTTACTGTGCCTTTAAAGCTGATATACTGTGTGTAATTGGACTATGTTCTGATTGGCTGCCTTTACGTCACACGCATTTACTATTTTTACATCAAACCACCACTTAAAACTACTCTATGTTGACAAAAGTATTGGGACACCTGCTCTTCATTGACCGTTTCTTCTGAAACCAAGGGTTCATTCTGAATTTGTTGGAGTAACTGTCTCTACTATCTAGGAAAGAAGGCTTCCTACTAGATTTTGAAAGAACATTGCTGTGAGGATTTGATTTTTGAGTTCAGCGACAGGAGCATTTGTAAGGTCAGGATGTTGGATGACCATTACCCCACCTCATTCCAAACCAACTCTCCAACTCATCCAAAAAAAAAAAGCATAGAGCACTGACCATCATTCCAGTGAACAGTACCAGTTCCACTGCTCCACAGCTCAGTGCTGGGGCTTTATATACCCTACCCTCTAGCCCATGCCTGGCTTTATTAGGCAGCGTGGTGCCAAAAGGTTCATGCTATCCTATTCTATTGGCAGTACTTCTTTACAGGGACTAGACAACCTGTGTGAGCAATGGGTGCAACATAAAGTAGCTGAATGCATTCGTTTAGAAGCAGTGTCCACAAACTTTTAGACATTCAGAGTGCCTTCACATTTTACTAGGCTGCTTTATTAAGGTAAAAGCTTTAGCTGCAGAAACAGCAGCATGTGGCTTTGCTTTATGCCCAAAGGGCTCTTTGGAGTGAAGCCATGGAAGAACTACTTTAGACTCTGTTAAAAACCTTTTAACTTAAAGGAGGTTGGAGGTTTTTTTTAATAATCCATAGAAAAGTGGTTCTACCATTGGGGGGAGCCCTCAGGGCTTTGCAGGTCTATTATTAAGCCCTAATGATTTCTAGCAACCTAAAAAATACATGTCTGTAATTCTGAGTTCATTTGTACTCACTAGCCTCATCCTGCATGTTAGATTCAAGCTCTGTAATTATCGCAGTAATACTTTGATTTTATTGTAGTTGTCGTTGGAAAACGAAGGGTGAATTTTTTTAAACAGCCTCTGGAAGATTAGCAAGTCAGAATTTCTTTGCTGTAATGTCTGTGTAGGGTGGCATGGTGGCGTCGCAGGTAGTGCTAGTGCCTGCCTGCCATTCTTCCTGGGGCCTGGGGTTGTTGGTTCAGTCGCAGCTCTGGTCTCGGCCTGTTTGGAGTTTGGTGTGTTGCCCCTGTGGCCATGTGGGTTTCCTCCAGGTTCTCCTCCAGGTTTTGGTACCTTGTATGTGGTACCATGGTCAGGCTCTCAGGCTAAAACCAGTATGCACACATATCACCACCACAATGAATGTTTTTTGGGACAATTTAAAGTCAGCTTTCTAGAAGTTCTATATGGATAAAAGTATAGGGACACCTGCTCGTTCATTGTCTCTCTCTCTCTCTCTGAAATCAGGGGTATTAGAAGAGTTGATCCTGCTTTTGTTGGAGTAACTGTCTTTACTGTCCAGAGAAGAAGGCATTCTACTAGATTTTGAAGGAGCATTGCTGTGAGGATTTGATTGTATTCCGGGACGAGAGCATTAGAGAGGTCAGGATGTTGGATGATGATCACCACCCAACCTCATCTCCAACTCCCCAACTCATCCCAAAAGTACTGCATGGAGCTCCACCACCACCATCATTCCAGAGAACACAGTTCTTCCACTGCTCCACAGCTCAATGCTGGGGGGGGCTTTATTATACCCCTATAGCCCACACCTGGCTTTATTAGGCTGGATGGTGCCAATAGCTTCATGATGTTTATCTTTTATTGTATCGGCAGTACTTCTGTTCTACAGGGGCTAGACAAGCTGTATGTGTGTGTGTGCATTTGCAACTTCAACTTAAAGTAGCTGAATGCATTCTTTAAAGGGGGTGTCCACAAACATTTGGACGTATAGTGTGTGTTGTAGGTAAAGGTCTTTGGGTTTGCGTTATAAAGAAGTTCTATTAAATAGATTGTGGCTCTGAACTAAACAAACCGAACAATTTGGTGCACAAATACCTCGCTCTCGCGCTTTCCCTCTCTCTCTCTCTGTCAGAAAACACACTGATGCACTTAGTTGTCATGACAACTATCTTTTTTTAATAAAGGGGTGTCTATCTTGCTTTTAAAAAAAGCCCAGCGTTAATGCAGAGATGGGCACTTGTCATGGTTTCATTTGCTGTTTTGTTCCAGGAAAGCTATTAATGGCTCTTAATGACTGTGAGAAATGGGCTGGGGTGGAACGGGGGGGTGTAATTTGGCAGCAGCTGTTTGGACCACGGCCAGGGAGACATGAGTAGGACAATATGGCAAAAACGGCTGAGCAAACAGCCACACACACACACACATACACACATACATCACACACATGCATCCCAAACTGTACGTGAACACAGATGTGTGCGCACTCAGGTGGGAAACACATAGTCACTGTCAGGAGAAAGCCTTGTAGCCATGTATATATATATATATATATATATATTACACTACTTATAAAAGCCAGTCTGCAAGCATACTCTGCACATTGACAGTAGTTTACTACAGCAACAACAACAACAACCACCCCCTTATCTGGATTGTTTAGCCTATGGTCCGCCGGCGGGCTGAAAGAGTGTCATTACAAGCTTCTATTACTGAAGAATAGCCCCACGAGTTTGTAGAGAAGTCCCTGTAGTTACTGAGTAATACACCTTAGTGTGTGATAAGCCTTGGAGTGTTAAGAGGTTAAATACAGTGCCTGTGATCTTCATCCCAATTCAGAGAGTCAAACCTGCTCTCAAGTAAACAAACCATTACTTCCTTTTACTGAGTCTAAGATACACACCACAGCGCTTCTAAAATAGCTGTAACTCGAATAGCTTTAAAAGGCTGGTAACCTTTACAATGTAAAAACTCAGAAGATTCAGATTCATGCTGGAGATTCACACTGGATTAAAACCATTGCACGGTTCTTGTTATCAGGCTATATGAAGTAAACACACTGTTTATAAATTACTCCACACTCGTGTGTAAACTTTACACACTGTAGATTCATACTGGACTAACATTACTCCACACTTGCTATGTTTGGACTGTGTAAACTTTACACACTGTAGAATTATACTGGACTAAAATTACTCCACACTTGCTATGTTTGGGCTGTGTAAATTTTACACACTGTAGATTCACACTGGACTAAAATTACTCCTCATTTGCTATGTTTGGGCTGTGTAAACTTTACACACTGTAGATTCACACTGGACTAAAATTACTCCACATTTGCTATGTTTGGGCTGTGTAAACTTTACACACTGTAGATTCATACTGGACAGCACTGCAACAGTTATTTCCTCTCAGATTGTAAAACAAACACAAATTGCAGATTCATACTGGATTAAAATGTAATGTTATATATTGGTTAGACTTTAACAACTCCCCAATGTACACTCCACACTGCTGTAGCTGTCAGGTTATATAAACTAAACACCCTGCAGATTCATACTGGACTCAAATCACCCTGCAATCATTACTGCTAATCTGTAAAAACTACACATGGCATATATTCATAATGGCTTAAAATATGTATTGAATGTAGGTGTAGGTTGAATATTACAGGGTAAGACACACTTTAGATTCATACTAGATTCAAATATCTACACTATTACTGTCAAACTTTATTAATGCCATACACTGCAGATTCATACTGGATTTAAATCCCAATACAGTTATTACTGTCAGACTGTAAACACTACACACTTCAGATTCATATTGGATTCAAATCCCTACAGTATTATTATTATCAGACTGTAAACACTACACACACTTCAGATTCATACTGGATTCAAATCCTCTACACTGGGGTTACAGTCAAACTGTAACAACCTCCCATCCCATTACAGATTCATACTGGATTAAAATCACACTGTTATTCCTACCAGACATTAAAAAGAGTGTGTGTGTGTGTGTGTGTGTGTGTGTTCCGCCTGCCCAGTGAGTGTGAGGTGCAGATGCTGGCTGAGGGAGGATATCAGTCCTGTGAGTGCCAAGGCGTGAAATCACCCAAGTGGGAGCTGGGAGCTGCCGTGTTATCCAGCATGGTGTGTGTGTGTGTGTGTGTGTGTGTGTGTGAGAGAGAGAGAGAAAGAGAAGGGTGAAACACTCTCAGTAGTGTCTAAGTCATTGTGTGTGTGTGTGTGTGTGTGTGTGTGTGTGTGTGTGTGTGTGTGTGTGTGTGTAGGGGAGGAGTGTCTGCTAAATGGTAAGTTTACACAGGCAGTAAGAAATGCTCTTTGCTTCATCGTCTGTTAAAACTAAAGCCCTGCTGGAGCTCCAGCTGACCTGATACTGGAGATCAGGTGATTACTGATAAGATCTGTAAATTTAATCCAGTATGAATCTGCAGTGTCAGGTTGTTACAGTTTGGCAGTAGGGCCGCCACTAACACCTATTTTTCTGTTGATTATTTTATTGATTATTTTAGTTTAAACAAGAGCTTCAGCAGAACAGTCAGCAGTGCAGTGGGGAAATGTGCATAAATAATGAACAGAGTTATTAGGGATGGTTTATATCCAGTCAAGCCCAAAGACTGGCCGGTTGACCAACATAAAAACCCAGATTCCAACTGTGACCTTTTCTCTTAGCCTCAGATTCACTGTCGCTGTCAGTTTATATAAACTTTACACACTGTAGATTCATACTGGACTGAAATTACTCCACACTTGCTATGTTTGGACTGTGTAAACTTTACACACTGTAGATTCATACTGGACTGAAATTACTCCACACTTGCTATGTTTGGACTTTGTAAACTTTACACACTGTAGATTCATACTGGACTGAAATTACTCCACACTTGCTATGTTTGGACTGTGTAAACTTTACACACTGTAGATTCATACTGGACTAAAATTACTCCACACTTGCCATGTTTGGACTTTGTAAACTTTACACACTGTAAAACAAAACACAAATTGCAGATTCATACTGGATTAAAATGTATTATTATGAAATGGTTAGACTGTAACAACTCCCCAATGTACACTACACACCTCTGTAGCTGTCAGGTAATATAAACTAAACACCCTGCAGATTCATGCTGGACTCAAATCACCCTGCAATCATTACTGCTAATCTGTAAAAACTACACATGGCGTATATTCATAATGGCTTAAAATATGTATTGAATGTAGGTGTAGGTTGAATATTACAGGGTAAGACTTCAGATTCATACTGGATTCAAATATCTACACAGTTCTTACTGTCAAGCTGTAAACACCACAGTTATTACTGTCAAACTGTAAACACTACACACACTGAAGATTCATACTGGATTAAAATCCCAACACAGTTCTTACATGTCAAACCGTAAACACTACACACACTTCAGATTCATACTGGTTTAAAATCCCAACACCGTTATTACTGTCAAACTGTAAACACTACACACACTGCATTCAAATATCTACACACTTATTACTGTCAACAAATACACAACAATATGAAACAATATCTTGTGTGATGTGTGGGTGTTAATGCTGCCTGATGATTGTGTGAAATTGAGCGCCCACCCACAGTCAGACACATGAAGATATTTGACCAAGTCAAGTAACGGAAATCTGGCTTCACACTGCGAATGAATGGATTTCTGCTCAGCTGCTGAGAGAGAGAGAGAGAGAGAGAGAGATGGAGGGAGATAGCAGTTTCATGGCTGCCGTGGCGGCTCCTGCTCATTACTGTTCGTTTTTCCTCCACCGAAGAATAAACAGAACTCACTGTACTTTTCTGTTACAAGATAAATTCCGAAGCGGCGGAGCACCAATGAGGAGACGGCCGCTTACGGCCTCTAATGCCAGCGTCGCAGTGGGAGAGTTTTCATTCCCGCCGAGACGATTGATTCAGTGCTTGTTTTCCTTCAGAAACATTGTCTTGTGATAATGGGTTCAAACAGCGAGAGTGTGTTTTCTCTCTCTCTCTCTCTCTCTCTCTCTCTCTCTCTCTCTCTCGCTCTTCATGCTGGCTGCCTGAAAATGGTCTGTGATTTGTTTGGGAGGCAAATCGACTCGAGCTCTGCAGCACCATCTTTTCCCCTCTCCTACAGGAGTACTGTATAAGGGCAACACAACATAGGGTCTGCAAACCTACTGCTGTAAACCACGGACAGCTAAAATCATCACCTCAGCATTTATGTGTTGACAAAACATTGAAAATTCATACTGGATTAAAATCACTCAAGTTATTATTATCTTTCAAAATTATCTTTAAAAAAGAACATTTCTCACAATGCAGATTCATACTGGATTGAGCTGACTATTTCTGTTAGACTTTAAAATCTACACTTTGCAAATTCATACCGGATTAAAATCACTCCACAGTTACTTTTATCGGACTGTAAAAACTACACATACTGCCAATTCATGCTAAATTAAAATGACTCTATAGCTTTTATTATCAGACAGTACACCCTGAACAGTACAGATTCATACTGGATCATAATGACTTTACCGTTATTACTATCCGAAAACTAGACACACTTCAAATTCACACTGGATTAAAATGAATCCATAGTTATTTCTGTCAGACTTTGAAAACTAAACACACTTTAAATTCATACTGGATTAAAATTAGTCTACAGTTATATTTTCAGACTTTGAAAACTAGACACACAACAAATTCATACTGTATTAAAATGAATCCACAGATAAAATAACTCCACATTTATTATTATGGCTCAGCGGTTAGAGTGGTTAGAGGGATATCAATAACAGGGTTGTGGATTCCCGGGCTCGGCAAGCTGCCACTGTTGGGCCCTTGAGCAAGGTCCTTTATCCTCTCTGCTCCCCGGGTGCTGGAGTTGGCTGCCCACCGATCTGGGTGTGTTTGTACTCACTGCCCCTAACACACACGTGTGTGTGTGTGTGTGTGTGTGTGTGTGTGTGTGTGTGTGTGTGTGTGTGTGTGTTCACTACCAGATGGGTTAAATGCGGAGGACACATTTCGCTGTACAGTGACAAATACGTGCACCTTTACCTTTTTTACCTTTATTATTTTCAGACTTTGAAAACTAGACACACTACAAATTCATACTGGATTATAATCACTCCATATTTATGTCTGATAGACTGTAAAAACTACACTTTTATTCATACAGGATTAAATTGATTCCATTTTTATTACAATTACTCTTTGAAAACTAGACACACTACAAATTCATACTGGATTCAAATGACACTGCAGGTTATTGAATAATGAGGAGTAAGACAACAGTATTGCAGTTTTTTAAGGGTTAAATGAGGCGGTACTCGGCCTCATGGGTAATCTGGGCCGGGTCGTGCTGTGCTGAGCTGAGGGGCTTTGATATTAGAGCTAATGGAACTCTGAGTGATGGTTTTGGTAGCTGGCTTTGTTCCTGAGGCCGGGGCAGAATATGATTTGGAAAACCATTTTATTCTTCATTTTTACCTCCACCCACGCGTGCACGTCTGTGTGTGCGTGTCCGTAAACACTTCATCTCCACTTTGTCTTTGTAGCGCAGCAGCGAACATGCAGACACACACACACACACACACACACACACACACACGTACACGTAACAAGCGCACAAATGCTGCGATTTGCTTTGCTGCACACGCCGAATCCCTCTCAGATGAACTAGACTGGTGGCTTTTCAATATATTCTTTTAATCATATCAACTGACTGGATCTCAGTGTGCGACGTGGCATCTTTTACAGGGTGCAGTGAGCTGAGGCTGGGTATACACACATACACACACACACACACACACACACAAACACTAACTCTCATTGCTCAAATAATTTCCCTCCTCCAAAAGTTCTCTGGCGCAGGAAGGCAAACAGTCTGACAGGGCCTTATGAAACAGAGAAGGCTTCACATACGCAATCAAGTCAACAGCAGATTTGTTTTGTGTTGGAGAAAGCGCAGTGAGCTCGCCCGTGTTAGCGCAGGGATTTAAAAGTGCTGGTTCTTATAAAAAAAAGCAAAATTAGAGTCCCCTGTTTCAGAGCCAGCAGAGGAATTACAGCACAGCTAGGCTACAGGGCTTCTTTATTCTGAAGAAGATTTGTAGATGCTCATATATAATTAAATATTCAGTCAATTCAGTTTAACAGTTACCCTTACCTTATATTAACTTTAATCCAAAACCCTAGCCCTAAACCTAATCTTAAGTCCAACCCCCAAAACCTATCCTTATAGCTGTACTTAATACTCTAACCCTAGATGTGACCTCAACCTAAAACCCAAACCAAAGTCTGACACTTCAAATCTAAATCCAAAACCCTAAACCTAACCTTAAAACTAAACCCAATCTTACTCTCAGTCTAAAACCCTACACTTAGCCTCATATCTGTACCTAACACTAACCCTGTGACCTCAACTCAAAACCAAAGTCTAACACTAAGTCAAATCTAAATCCAAAACCCTAAACCTAACCTTAAAACTAAACCCAATCTTAATTTCAATGCAAAACCCAAAACCTATCCTTAAATCTGTACTTAACACTAACCGTGCGACCTTAACCCAAAACTCAAACCAACTTCTAACACTAAACCCAATCATAATCTCAATCCAAAACCTAAACCTAATGCTCACTCTAATCTTAATCTCAAGTCAAAACATCAGCCCAACTTAGATAGCACTCATAGTAACCCTAATCTTAATCTCGACTCAAAACCTAAATCAAATACTTACTCAAATTTTTGTCTTACTCTCAACCTAAAACCTAAGCTTAAAACTTTAAACTTAGTCTCAACATCAGCCTAACTTAATATTCGCTCTAAACTTAATCTCAACCTGAAACCTAAACCTAATACTCACTCTAAACTTAATCTAAACCTGAAACCGAAACCTATTACTCACTCTAAACTTAATCTAAACCTGAAATATAAACTTAATACTCACTTTAAACTTAGTCTCAACATCAGCCTGACTTCTAAACCTAATACTCACTCTAAACTTAATCTCAACCTAAAACCTAAACCTAATACTCACTCTAAACTTAATCTAAACCTGAAACCTAAACCTAATACTCACTCTAAACTTAATCTAAACCTGAAACCTAAACCTATTACTCACTCTAAACCTAATCTAAACCTGAAACCTAAACCTAATACTCACTTTAAACGTAGCCTCAACAACAGCCTAACTTCTAAACCTGATACTCACTCTAAACTTAATCTTTACCTGTTTTTGGTGTAATGGTCAAATCTGTAGTTTTGCCAGTGCTCATCTATCGCATGAAACTCAGTTGATGTTTAACAGCAGTAAGATTAAGTTTAGGATTAGGACCAAGTTTAGAGTTAAAGGGGGATTCCCTGAATTTTTCAAAACATCTGCATAATTAAATTGCTGAGGAGTGAACAGAGTGGATGAGGTGTAAACGCTCAGTTTAAACGCTCAGTTCTAGAGAAACGTACCCACCCTTATTTCTGAACAGTGGTGGTAAATGGAACCAGGCGTCACCAAGACAAATCCAGCCGTTTTATTTAGCATCTTAAACAGATATTTTACCTTAATAGACTTTAATTGAAAGTCCGTTAGACACAAAGTGAGCATTTACGTGTTATCAATACTGGACCGTCAAAATAAATCGTTCCCTTATCACCCTTCTCTCCGACAGATTTGGGCATTAGCGCCGAGTCTGGACGTAGACGTTGCTATTAAAAGAGATAATAATTGAAGATGAAAGTTAGCCTCCCCAGGGTGCTGTGTAATTGACTGTTTGGCTCCTGTTGCTCTGTTCTTGCCGGTGGTGGAAAGCGGCTGGGAAAACGCCGCCGGCTTGCTGCCTCAGGAGCCACATGCCATCACTCTCTCTGAAATATGAGCTCACAGGAGACCATGCAGCAGAGAGGATTAATCAGAACCTGCTTCTCTAAGCCACCTTCACGCTTTCTCTGCAATTTACTCTTTCAGACACCAGCCCAGTCTCCAGCAGGAGCTCATCTAAATGGGCTTCATTCCCATGAATGAAGTCGAATGAATCTGAGAAGATTTTCAGTCATCCTGGTCGTTAAATTGTCTACTGGCTGTGAGTCAAGCAGCTCCTGTTTGTGGTTCAGTCTTGCAGGCCTGGTGCCACTCATCAGCTCGGAAAGGCATCTGTGATGTCATAAATCCGGTGCTCTGCATTTGTGATGAAATACAATGAAGCAATGAAAGTGCAGTGAGGTGATTCTTTGTGAACTTCTCAGCTGTGGTGAGTTGCCATAGCCATGATGTATTGTAACGTCATAACGATGATGTCATGGAATTTCGCTCCACGACATCATGAAACACAATTTCATGAAATTCCACACCTGTCATTCGTTAAAAGCTACACTTGTGACGTCATAAAACCACACCTGTTAAATCCCCAAACCTGAAATGCACACATATGACGTCATGGAACTTCACACCTGTGATCTCATGGAATTTTGCTCCATGACATCATGAAACACAACGTCATGAATTTCCACACCTGTGAGCCATTAAAAGCTATACTTGTGATGTCATAAAACCACACCTCTGAAATCCCCAAACCTTTAATGCACACATATGATGTCATGGAACTTCACACCATTGATGTCATGGAATTTTGCTCCATGACATCATGAAACACAACTTCATGAAATTCCACACCTGTCATTCGTTAAAAGCTACACTTGTGACATCATAAAACCACACCTGTTGAATCCCCAAACCTGAAATGCACACATATGACATCATGGAACTTCACACCTGTGATCTCATGGAATTTTGCTCCATGACATCATGAAACACAACGTCATGAATTTCCACACCTGTGAGCCATTAAAAGCTATACTTGTGATGTCATAAAACCACACCTCTGAAATCCCCAAACCTTTAATGCACACATATGATGTCATGGAACTTCACACCATTGATGTCATGGAATTTTGCTCCATGACATCATGAAACACAACTTCATGAAATTCCACACCTGTCATTCGTTAAAAGCTACACTTGTGACATCATAAAACCACACCTGTTGAATCCCCAAACCTGAAATGCACACATATGACATCATGGAACTTCACACCATTGATCTCATGGAATTTTGCTCCATGACATCATGAAACACAAAGTCATGAATTTCCATACCTGTGAGCCATTAAAAGCTACACTTGTGATGTCATAAAACCACACCTCTGACATCCCCAAACCTGAAATGAACACACATGATCATACACATCAACACATCATAAACTTTACACCGATGATGTCATAAAACTTCGTGGTGTCTTGAAATGTCACACCTATGAAGGCACAGTACTTCACTCAGTGATACTTGTATGTGACGTCATAATTACCCACACCTGTGAGCACATAAAGCTTCTTGAATTTGAAGTTCTAGCACCACGTATAAAATGCACACATATGACATCATAAACTCCACATCTGTGATGTCATAAATCTTCTAAAATGAACAGTCACACCTGTGCTACCTGACATGCCATGAAATGTCACACATACAAAAAGCCACACCCATGTTTCCACCAAATGTAATACGCCCATCTACACTATATGTACAAAGGTATCCAGACATCCCAGTTTAGCTGCACACACAGCTTGTTTAATCTCCATAGAAAAACATTGCCAATAGAATAGAACTCTCTGGAGCAGCCACACATGAGCCTAAAGTCATCGTGCCCAATGGTACCCATCTGTTCCCCAGATAGAGGGCTGTAAGGCACTGCAGCACTGGGTTGGGGTGGAGTAGTGGAACTGACTCCTCTAAAGAGCTGGAGCTTCAGCGAGGACTGCTGGGATAAGTTTGAGTGGCATTCCTGATCGATATCTAATCATCCATCATCAGTACCTGACCCAATGCCATCAAATCCTCCAAGCAATGTTTCAAAACCTAGCATAATTCCTTTGTAGAAGAGTAGTGGCTGTTACTGCAGCAAAGAGGACTCCTGCGAGAGGTCCGAAAAATGGTGCAGGAAAGGGAGGAGACGGGGAGGTGACTGGAGAGAGGTTTTTCGGTGCGATGATGGAAAGAGGCTGTGGGTTTTTACACAGGGCTGAGGGGGAGAGTTTGGGGTGTGGGCCATCTCCCATGTCATAACTCCACTTTGCTAGCATGTCCCTGAACACACCCTGAATTTTTTGGGCTGGAGTTCAGAGAAGTTTCTAGGTAGTTGTATTAAGCCGAAGCCCTGAAATTAGATGGACACTAAGCGTTTGTGGGGTGAGTTCTAATGTAACTGTGATAAGCTTGAGGTGACCACCATCCAAGGATCTAGACCATGTGGTCTGTTAGATGTTGAGCTGTAGAAGTTGCACCAATCCTGAAGAAGTTGTCTGGAAACTAAGGGGGGGAACGGTTGCACCAAAGTTGAAGGTGAAACCAGTGGTAAACTGAGGAACAAGGTGGGAAGCATTTTGAGAGTGGTGGAGACGGACAAAATGGACTAGGGGTTCATAAGGACTTGGATGGATAGACGGGCAGATGTGCGAGGTTGGTTGGTGTGAGAATGGAGTGAGAATGAGGGTTTATTTAGGGCTGAGGGGAACTCCACTTGGCTAGCATGTCCCACGCCCTGAAGTCCAGAACGGGGAGGTTCTGAGTTCAGAGCGGCTTCTGGGTAGTTGTGTGAAATCGTAGGCCCAAAATTACATGGGCGCCAAGCATTTGTGGGTGTGCGTTCTAATGTAACTGTGATAAGCTTGAGATGACCAACATCCAAGGAGCTGGACCATGTGGTCTGTTAGATGTTGGACTGTAGAAGTTGCACCAATCCTGAAGAAGTTGGCTGGAAACTGATGAATTAAAGCCACTGAGGGAAAAAAGGTTGCACCAAAGTTGATGGTGGAACCAGTGATAAAGGGGGACAGGGGGTTCATAATAGCTCAGACTCACAGGAGCAGATGCGCTAGGTTGGCTATTTGGCTTGATGGACTATAGTTAGGGGAGTAGACCATCTCCCAAAATTAAGTTAGGTCATAACTCCACAGGTCCATCACCCTTGATTTCAAAAGCGACTTTGGACGAGCGGGCGTCTACACATACACGCCGTCAAGATATACAAACTACAACCCCATTAACAGTGCCCTCCAGATTATACTACAGCTCCATTCGTTCTGATCTGATGCTATTTGAGAATCTGAATATGGTCATTTACTGCAGACAGACCTCTGCCGTCCCGACAGCGGCAATCACAGCCCTATAATTGCAGCGCTTCATGGGCGGCGAGCACCATAATAATCGATATCATCATTTTTGCAGCTCATAATGCGTGGCTGTGGCTGGACTGAAGGGGGAATTGTTTAATTAACACAGTGCTTTAGTGTGGTGGCGCTGGCCTTGGCATTGTGAAGCAGTTTAATTAGATTAGGGAATGCATGCCGCCTCCATTCATCCTGCCTGTCACTGTCACTCAATTACTCCGTAACCTTCCGCACAGAGTGTGTTTAAGACCCAGCCGTCACACAAGGTCATCTATCATTTTCTGACCAAGCCATTTGTCAGCGCTGATTGGTTTTGTGTCCACTCATTGCTGCCCAGTCACCCACCGCAGCGCAATAATATATTTGCTGTGTGTGTGTGTGTGTGTGTGTGTGTGTGTGTGTGTGTGTGTGTGTGAAATTTCAGGTTCTTGGATTGTACTGCTGCTATTGGTTCAATGTGTGTGTGTATGCATGCGTGATTTGCTCTGTAATTGAATACACACTATACATTTCTATACCTGTTGAAAGTGTATGGAGTGGGTGTGTGTGACTGAATACACACTCTAGAAGTCAGTGCTAAAATCCCTATACTATGCAAAGTCTGACTGTGTGTGTAAAAGTGAAGGTCTTCTCCACTTCTTCTGAGTTCACCTTCTTAACAGGCTGAGCTTCTCTCTGTGAGACTCTTCCTGACTCTCTAATGCAGGGATTTTTTTTTGACCCCCTGTCCCTCCAAAGCTGCCGGACAGGCCGGACTTTGACCGCTAGCGTCCTTCACACACACACATACACACTCTTCCTGCTAATTTTCGTGCTCTGTAGGGCAGCACCCTAGAAGATGTGATGTGACCCTAGAAGACATGGGGGTACTCATGTATAACTTGCATACACACATAAAACACTATATGGACAAAAGTATTGGGACACCTGCTCATACATCGTTTCTTCTGAAATCCAGGGTTTTAAAAAGAGCTTATCCTGCTTTTGATCCTACTGTTTCCGATTGTGGAGCATTGCTGTGAGCATTGCTGTGAGGATTTGATTGCATTCAGGTCAGGATGTTGGGTGATAACCACCCCCTCCTTATGCCCAACTCCCCAGGTCATCCCATCCAAATGTACTGGATGGAGCTCTACCACTATCATTCCGAAGAACACAGCTCTTCCACTGCTCCACAGCTCAATGCTGGGGGTGATTTATGCCACTATAGCCCACTCTTTGCCTTTTAAAGTTACTATTTTGGAGATTATGATCCACACACACACACACACACACACACTATATACGCAAGAAACTTGCACATTTGCCCCCAATTCATTAAAAGCCCAGTTCAGAAGCACGGAGCGGGTGATAGACTAAGTGTAATTAATTAACATTTGCGCTGCTGAATTGCAAAAGTAACTCATTACGCTGCTGCTCTCACAGTTCGGAGGACTAAAATAAATAGAACACTAAAAAAAATCAAATCGTCCTTGAAATATTTGGGGTCTAATTGAACGTGTTCCTGAAATTAATTACGCCACGCTTTTATCCGAAATGGGAAGAAACAGCCCTTTTGCTCCAACGTCCTCCAAGCATGTGATAACAAAGAAATTACATGCAAATATAACATTTCTTTCCCCCAGTCGTTTAATTTCCACTCTGCATCGCAGCGCTGTGTTATCATGCTCGCTTAATTTCTGGAGCGGGAATGCAGTAATTTCCCTTTGCTTTGGAAAGGCCATTCATTCGAGGCCCGGTTGCTCTTGACTGGAGTGTGTTTAAGACCAGTCGGAGGGGTAAGTGTGATGTGTGTGTGTGTGTGTGTGTGTGTGTGTGTGTGTGTGTGTGTATGTCATGACACTGTGCTATCTCCTTTTGCTGTTGGCTGCTCATTCCTCATTTACAGGATATGACTGCAGGCACATTTAGTGAGGAATAGAATTTGCTGTTTGAGGACGTTCTGGTTGTGGTACGAGGGGGGGACAGACCATGGTGCCCAAGGTTCATTGACGTGCAAGTGCTGGACTGACAGAAAGGCTACTGTGGCACAAATCAGAGAAATGTTTAATGATTGTTCCTTTATAAGGGTTTGTGAAGCTGTAGGCCAGTCAGAGTGCCCATGCTGACCCATGTCCATCATCTAAAGCTCCTACATGTTTAGGACCGCAAACATCAAAACTGAGCCTCTTTTCCATCACGAGGGTACTGGGACAGTATATAGATATTACAGATGTAGAACCCTTCAGCTTGTGCCACTTGAGGTAGTCCATTGTGGATGTAGAGGAGTGTTCAGGGTCATTATCCTGCTCTAAAAGCTCATTCGTGTTTCATCTTCAGCTCTTTTACAGATGGTGTGATGCCTGCTTCCAGAATTTGCCTTTGTTTAATCAAATCCATCCTTCTTTCTACCTGTAAAAAGTTCCCTGTGCCACTGGCTGCAGCACAAACCCAATGCATTCACCTCCATGCTTAACAGTTGGAGAGGTGGTGTTCTCATGAAATCAGTCCACAGGAACTAGTTTCCCAAATGCATCAGGCTTGTTTATGGCTGCTGCTGAACTTTGTGGTGAGGACACTGGCTTTTTTTAGGGCAGTGGTGGCTCAGCGGTTAGAGCGGCGGGCTATTGATAAGAGGGTTGTGGGTTCGATACCCGGGCTTAAATGCGGAGGATGCATTTCGCTGTACATAGTACAGTGACAAATACGTGCTCTTCCATGAAGGTCATATTTGTGCACCAGTCCAGAGCCTGCTAAATCGTCCTGAAGGAGGCTTGCAGTCAAGGTAGAGTTATTAAGAACCATGATCCTCCTCACCCATCTCCTCCCTTCTTCTCCAAGTTCACCTCAGTCATGAGAAGCTCAGCTTCACGCACCAACCTTAAAGCCACCCTGAACTCCAGCCTCCCCATTCCAGCTCCCTCAAGCGTGGTCCATACTAGCAAACAGGGGATTTGGTTGGTTTTCCCTTCAAAGCAATCTAGCAATCCTACAGGCAGTTCTCTCTGAAGGTATTCTTGGTCTTCCAGACCTCAACTTCACCTTCACCACTCCTGTTAATGCCATTTCTTATTTACATGACAAACTGAGGCAGCGGCTACCTCACAACACACTGCTCCCTACCTTCCTATAGCCTTCTCCTAAATTTCAGGGGCTAATTGGTGGGTTGTTGTTTTTGTCTCAGACCTCTATAAAACTTTGGAAAGCTTCGAAATTTGCAGCACCTGGCCTTACTTAATGATGCCTGTGAACAAGCAACAGCACTAACAAGCTAATTAAGACCTGAGACCTGAGAAGTCATCTGAAGCTTGAAAGCTCTTGTCGTGCCCAAATGTTTGCTTGTTGCTCCTGTCCTTCCTATCCAAAAATGTTGTTGAATTTAAAGAGGAATTATGACCAAGGGCACCCACTAGGATTTGTGGTGCTGGCCAGGAAATAACTCTCACGTTCTCCAGTAGATTGAGATGAACACTAGTATGAAGGCATGTTGATGTTTTTTGGCAGCTACAAAAGCCATCAGAGCAGGGGTGGAGAATTGAGGGCCGAAGTCCAGCACAGTTTGGTTTATTTTCTCTGCCCTAAAGTGCCGACTAAACCTGACGATTAGCTATTGAGCTGATCAAGTGTGTTTAAGCTAAAAAATCACCAAACTGTGCAGGACTCCAGTCAAGTGTATCTAAGAACTCCTCATTCCTGCACTGAAGTAAAACCTCCCCCTCTTTCTCCAGCAGTTCTTTTACTGCAGTGTAATTTCTTTCCAAAAATACACCTGGAAAAACAAAAGTAGTAACAGCTACTATACTTGTCACGGATGTGAGGAGGCTGGATGTAAGTGCGAAAAGCCTTTATTAAAACCAAACAACAGCCAAATGTGCAGGTAGACACATGATAAATAAAGAAATAACATATATATATACACACACACTCTATATGGACAAAAGTATTGGGACACCTGCTCGTTCTAAAAAAAAGAGTTGATCCTGCTTTTGTTGGAATAACTGTCTCTACTTTCCAGGGAAGACGAAGACTTTCTACTAGATTTTAGAGGAGCACTGCTGTGAGGATTTGATTGCATTTAGTAACCAGAGTGTCAGTAAGGTCAGGATGTTAAATGATCACGATTCCACCTCATCCGCAACTCCTCAACTCATCCGAAAAATCTTAAACACCTCTTTAATCCCTATACAGTGAAATACTGCATACGTCCAGTGTACATACACTATATTGCCAAAAGTATTCACTCACCCATCCAAATCCTTGAATTCAGGTGGTCTAATCAATTCCATGGCCACATGTGCATAAAACCAAGCACCTAGACATGCAGACGCTTCTACAAACATTTGTGAAAGAATGGGTCGTTCTCAGGAGCTCAGTGAATTGCTACAGACCTCCAAACTTCATGTGGCCTTCTGATTAGCTCAAGAACAGTGCATAGAGAGCTTCATGGAATGGGTTTCCATGGCCGAGCAGCTGCCTTGGATGCAGTATATCACCAAGCGCAATGCAAAGCACCGGATGCAGTGGTGTAAAGCATGCCGCCACTGGACTCTAGAGCAGTGGAGATGTGTTCTCTGGAGTGGCGAATCACGCTTCTCCGTCTGGCAATCCAATGAATGAGTCTAGGTTTGGCAGTTGCCTGGAGATTGCTACTTGTCTGACTGCATTGTGCCAAGTGTAAAGTTTGGTTGAGGGGGGATTATGGTGTGGGGTTGTTTTTTAGGGGTTGGGTTCGGCCTCTTAGTTCCAGTGAAAGAAACTCTTAATGCTTCAGTAGATCGAGAGATTTTGGTCAATTTCATGCTCCCAACTTTGCTGGGTAACAGTTTGGGGACGACCCCTTCCTGTACACCCCACCAGTGTACAAAGCAAGGTCCATAAAGACATGGATGAGCAAGTTTGGTGTAGAAGAACTTGACTGGCCTGCACATGAGTCCTGACCTCAACACCTTCTTGTCCAACATCAGTGTCTGACCTTGCAAATAGTGCATAAACACTACAGTTCTACACCTTAGGGAAAGCCTTCCCAGAAGAGCTGAAACTGTTACAGCTGCCCAACATCATATATATAAACCCTATGGATTAGGAATGGGAAGTCCAGCGTCTTCACACAGATAGCACTAGAGTTCAGGTTTCAGGTATATGAAGCTCTTTTAAGATTCAGAGTCTGTGAATTACACTCCATAGGGAGCAGAGTGTAATTGGGGATTAACCCTCTGTGTTTTCTGTGATGTCGCTCATTTTGAGGCACTATCACCACATTCAGGGATAGCATCAGGCTCATGCAAGTGGCTTCATCTCTGTAAGGATGGAAATATCTGGATTGAAAATATCTGGATTTGAGTGGACGAGGCCCTAAGATCTGCCTGAGAAAAATAAATAAAGAAACTGGAAAGGTCGCCCCCTATTGGTGTCAGATTACCTGTTGTTTTTTTATATTTATTAAATCCCTAATGTGTGTGTGTGTGTGTGTGTGTTAAAACACAAATAAGTTAAAAGTTGTTTCCTACCAGTCAAAAACTGAGATCTACGTGTAAACCCCCCCCTGCAAAAAAACAAGAAAAGAGCGCCCCCTATTGGTGTGTGTATCTGAGCAGACTACCTGTTCATTCCCATTAATGTATTCATACTCAATTACATCACTAATGTATGCATGTGTGTGTCAAGGTTAGGTGGAGCACAGCAGAGCATTTACACACGCTCCTACTGAAGGAAACACTACACACACACACACACACACACACACACTAACACACTAACACCATGTGTATGTATGTGTGTTGCTCTTGGAGGCGGAGAGCGTAAAAGGCAGTGGGTACGAAAAGAGCCCCCTCCCTCTCTCTCTCCATCTCTCTCTCCCTGTCTCTCTCTCTCTCTCCCTCTCTCTCTCTCTCTCTCTCTCTCTCTCTCTCCCTCTCACTCTCTCTCTCTCTCTCTCTCTCTCTCTCTCTCTCTCTCTCTCTCTCTCACTCTCTCTCTCTCTCTCTCCCTCCCTGTGGTGGTTGCCAGGCAGTTATCAGCTTGCACTGACGATTGCGGTGACAGTCTCTCGCTCTCTCTCTCTTTCTCTCTCGCTCTGTCCCGTCTCTCTCTCTTTTTCACACACTCTCTCACTCCAGTTCAGAAAGACTGAGGCTCGCTCTTCTCCCTGCATTTCTCTCGGATTTTGACGCAGCCATACTCTCTCTCTTTCTCTCTCTCTCACACACACACACACACACACACACACACTCTCTCTCTGCCTCTGAGGAGCTCCCCCCCCCCCTTTTCTGGCATATTTGGAGCCGGCACGCAGGGCATCCGGCGCACACCGCATCCGGCGCACACACAGCATCCGAGCGGCACAGCTCGTCATGACAACGGCAAAGGAATCCAGCGCTCCGGCCAAAGCAGCGCAGCAGCAGGATCAGGTAGAGCAGTGATTTATTCCTAGACTCGTGTTCTGCACGGCTCTATCAGGGCATGTACGCCCGCCGGTACCGCCAACCCTGAGCACAGCCGGGACTCTGGCACTGCTCGGTCCCTCAACTCTGTTACAGCAGACTTCTGAACATGCGGTGCAACAGTCTTTCATTCCCAGCTGTGTGCTTCCTTATGTGTCTGTGTGGAGCTGGGCTGTGGAGCTCGGGTCCGGTAGGTTAGAGAGTCCTGTGGTTTCTCTGGGTACTTTACATCAGTTTGGCTTCCTCGGTTGGCATGTTGGCTTTTCTGAGCGACTGTGGGAACGAGACCCTGGAAAAAGTGCTGCATTGACTCTGTTGGACTCAAACGTGTGAATCAGTTCATTACATCAACACAGTCACTGCTGAAAGTGACTGAACTGAGAGCTGAACTGATGTTGATGTAGTATTAGGCTGTTTGACACATAGCCACTGGCATGACAAGACCTTGTATCTACTTATATGTATACATGTATTTGTTTTTCCTAATCATTTGAAGCAGTTGCTGATCACACTGTGTAAACAGACCATCAGAAATGCTCCAAAATGACAAGAAATACTAATATAAAATAATAATAACATTAAGTTTTAATGTTAGGAGTCCACTTCTGCTCTTCATGTTATACAAACATGTGAAACATGAGTGAAGTTAATGTTAATTAGTGTATAAATGTAATATAAGTGTAATATAGGATGGATTAAGGAATGTATGGATTGATATTAATCCATTATGAATTAATAAACTGATTGATTAACAAACAAGAGGATGAATAATGAATGGGTAAATGAGGGAATAGCAACTGAATGAATGAATGGTTGACTTTATGGATGAATGAAGGAAAGACAAAAAAGTGAATTTAGCAACTGAATGAATGAGTGAATGAAAAAGGTGGATTAAAGAATGAATGGATGTATGGAGTTGTTAATTAAGCTGATTGGATGTTGTTATGAAATGAATGAATGAATGAATCAATGGTTAAATGAGGGAATTGAGAGAAGGGATTGGCAGCTGAATGAATGAGTGACTTAATGAATGAAAGAAAAAATGAATAGTGAATGAAGGAATTAGTGAAAGAGTGAGTGAGTGGGTGAATTACTAATTAATAAACTAATGAAGAAATTTAGGAACAAGCAAACACATGAATGAGTGAAGGGGTTTGTAAATAAATTAGTAACAGAATAATGGGAGGATGGATTAAACAATGAATGGATTAATATTAATCCATTATTCATTGATAAACTGATTGGATAATGAGTTAACAAACAAGAGAATGAATACTGAATGGGTAAATGAGGGAATAGCAACTGAATGAATGAGTGAATAAAAAGGTGGATTAAGGAATGAATGGATGAATGGAGATGTTAATTGATGATTAATGATCATAAATTATCGTTAAATGATTTAATGTGTTAACAAATGAATGAATTATCATATGAATGAATTAATTATTGGTTAAATAAGAGAATGAATGAGTGCAGGGATTGGCAGCTGAATGAATAAGTGAGTGACTTCATGAATAAATGATGGAGTGGGTGGATAAATTACTGAAATAATGACCTAATAAAGAAATTAAATAATAAGCAAACACATGAATGGGTGAAAGCATTTGTGAAGAAATGAGTGTAAGAATGAAGGAAAGATGGATTAATGAATGAATTAATGAATGCATTGATTTGTTATTTAATCACTTAGATCAATTGGATAATGAGTTAACAAATTATCAAATGGTCAGATAAATGAATGAAAGGGTAAATTAGGGTGATGAATGAGTGAAGGGATTATCAACTGAATGAACGAGTGAATGACTTCATGAATGAATGAAGGAAAGAAATAAATGAATTAGTGGAAGAATGAGTGAGTGGGTGAATTACTGAATTAATAAACGTATGAAATTTAGGAACAAGGAATGAATGGATGAAAAGTGAATTGTGTAGTAACTGTGTCCAATGCTTTTGCCTTCACAGTGAGTGGCACACTGACTGACCGCTGACTTTCTGTGTATTTGGGTTTATTGTAAAGGTCTGCAGTGTTATATAGGTAGACTCTCTCACTGCTGAGTTGTAAGCAGTGTTTTATGGCTGCAGTTGTAAATGTATTTTTGTGGTTGAAGGAAAGGAGAGTCAGGAGATGGTCGAAAGATGATGAAGACTTTATTTGTAGAGTTCTGTTGTCAGTCTGTGTTGAAGCTGCCTGAAGACAGGTCTCAAATGCAGCTTTTTAAGATGTCTATCCACACCGCCTCCTACACACACACACACACACACACACACACACACACACTCGCTCATCATGTGTGTTCCTGGTTAAAAACTCTGTGTATGTGTGGCTTGACTTGCCCATATCCTTCATTCTACAGGACTGTGGGAAACTGTTGGATGGACAAAGGACTAAACTGAACCTGTTGCCCCTTAAGTGACATGCATAACACTGCATTTTTACCATGTGAACAGAGATTGGCATTTGGCCAAATGATAATAATAATAATAATAATAATAATAATAATATATTACCTCTCTAGTTGTTCTCTTCTGGTCATTCTCCTTTGGTCATACTTCTCTGGAGGTTCTCCTTTGGTCATACATCTCTGGAAGTTCTCCTTTGGTCGTACTTCTCTGGAAGTTCTCCTTTGGTCATACTTCTCTGGAGGTTCTCCTTTGGTCATACTTCTCTGGAAGTTCTCCTTTGGTCGTACTTCTCTGGAAGTTCTCCTTTGGTCATACTTCTCTGGAGGTTCTCCTTTGGTCATACTTCTCTGGAGGTTCTCCTTTGGTCAGACTTCTCTGGACACTCTTCAATGGTCATACTTCTCTGGAGGTTCTCTTTTGGTCATACATCTCTGGAGGTTCTCCTTTGGTCATACTTCTCTGGAGGTTCTCCTTTGGTCATACTTCTCTGGAGGTTCTCCTTTGGTCATACTTCTCTGGAGGTTCTCCTTTGGTCATACTTCTCTGGAAGCTCTTCAATGGTCATACTTCTCTGGAGGTTCTCTTTTGGTCATACATCTCTGGAAGTTCTCCTTTGGTCATACTTCTCTGGAAGTTCTCCAATGGTCATACTTCTCTGGAGGTTCTCTTTTGGCCATCGTCCTCTGGTCATACTTCTCTATCTGCTCATTCTCATCTGGTTGTTCTCTTCTGGAAATACTTATCTGGTTGTTCTCTGGTTGTTTTCCTTTGGTCATTCCTCTTCGTTCATTCCTCCCTGGTCGTTCTCTATCTCTATCTCTTTGATCTTTCTTCAAACTGTATATATGTGTAGTTTAGCCACAGTGGGAGTTCTTGCACACCCTATTCTGGGCAGGTGCTTGATGTAGGTGCAGGCACAGCCTCGGGCGATACAGACCTGAACAAACTAGGTGAAGGATCTAACACCACCCACAAAAAAATGATAAAATACAATAAAATAAAACACACCTGACAGGCAGGTCTGGTTAATATTTCAGCCTCTCTGAGCATTAAGAAGTGCTTCCTCTTCTGGCCAGAGCAGAACAAATACATTCAAGAGGAAGTTGTGGGCGCCCTCTTCATCCAGAGTTTATCAAACTTCAGCGTGGCTGAGATGCTGGTGCTGCTACTGAGGGATAGAAAATACATTTGATTAAACTTAACAGACCAAGCAGTAGTAAAATGCCCTTGACCTAATAACAGCGTCAGTCCTGTCAGGTAAGGATCTCAGCAGTCTCTGAGAGAGCTTCTGTCCATTGCAGTCCACTCTTCCCCTAACTGGGAGCAGCTGGAGTTTGTTTGCCCCTGCTTCGGTATTTCTCCTGCTGTTCCAGTTTGAGAATGTGTCCCAGTGATCATCTTGTCTGTTGTACTGGTCAGACTCAAATGTGGAGATGGGCACATAACAGTACAGTGGCCATCCTGGACTGTGAAAGTGTCGGGGTTGTGTTCTGCTCGGACATGAGGGGGCAAGGGGACGCAAGTATTATGAACTGAATCATGTGAAAGGAAAGCTTATGTTGTTGCTCTGAATACGACAGGAGAAAATCTTAACTTTCAATGGAAGTCAATGTAATTTTTTTTTTTATTCCAAGACATTTTGGAGCATTTCTATTGCTAATCCTTACCTGACAGAACTATGCATTAGAGAATATGTTCTATTACTGTTGTTGAGATGTTGGTGCTGCTACTCAGTGATAGTAAACTTACCAGACCAAACTTTGGATGAGGTGAGAACCCATACCTTCCTCTTTCCCTCCATTTATCATTTTGAAACTTGGACACAATATAAAGAATAACTGCCAGATTTATATCATTTCAAAAAGTGAAAATAGGCAAAAATGGAGATTCAGTATTTTTGTGTGAAAGCAATGATCTGTTATGTCTAATAAACTAAAGTTTTGGGTCATTGTCATGTTGCCTGGCCCACCTCTGCTTCAGCTTCAGATTATGGACAGATGGTCTCACATGTTCCTCAAGCCCCCTCTGATATTATAATGAATTTATAGTGGATACTGTGATTGAGAGCTTGTGGTCTGCTCCTGGGCCGAACTGTGATCTAGAGCTAAATGTTCTCCACTGGTATATTTACATTTACATTTACAGCATTCAGCTGACACTCTTATCCAGAGCGACTTACATGGTTACTCGTATTACTGAGGAGAGCCATTGGAATATTAGGAGTCTTGCCAAAGGACTCTTATTGGTGTAGCGCAGCATAGCCACCCAGACCAGGAATCGAACCCCTGTCTTCAACATGGTGTGGTAGCTCAGTGGCAGGTAGTGGTGTTGTTATACTTTTGCACCACACCAACCACATGATTTAGGACATTTCTAACTGTTCTAAGTTCTTTATAAACCCCTTCCTCTGCATCTCCAACCTTCTTTCTGAAGGCCTCAGAGAGCTCTCTGGATCTGGCCATGATGGTGATCTTCTTCACCCCTCACTTCAACCATCAATCCAGAGCAGACCAGACTAAACGTCTGAGGTTTAAATAAGACTCCAGACTCCTCCAGAATAATCCTCTCCAACCATGTGTCTTCCTTTTTTTCCCCACATGATCAAGGAATACAAAGTGAGGAGAGCTCACCGGTGTACTGGTGCATGTTCTAACTCACTGACCAGTGTTCAGCAACTAGAATCAGATATTCCATGTTCAGTGAAAGCTTGAGGGAGCTGCCGGTGAACGATGGGAACAGAACAGAGGGTATTTGGGTCTGTCTGAGTGAAGCTTGCTGGAGGAATTGGTGTTCAGACCATGGAAATATATGTGAAGTTTCTACAAGGCCTGTGTTGGGCTTTGAGCCAGTAATAGTAAAGCTAGAAGAGACCGTGAGACTAAAAGCGGAGAGGAAAGCTCAGCTCCTCGCAAGCTGAGCAGTGTGTGTTTGTGTGTGTTTGTATGTGTGTGTGTGGGAGCTGCAGGGCGAGTGTATGTGTATGTGTGTGTATATGGGTATGTGTGTGTGTGTGTGTGTGTTTGTGTGTGTCTCCTCGGTGCTGACAGAGAAGGTTAGAGAGGCAGAGTGAGGCAAACCTCCTGCAGCGCTGCCAACCTGTACTACTCCATCACACACTGCAGGAAAGAGGGAGGAAACAGTCAATAACACACACACACACACACACACACACACACACACACACATTCACATACCGTATCTATCTATAGAGACAAACACACAAACACAAGAATCAGCACAAAAGTTTGACAACCCCTCAAAATGTTATTGTCAGTGTCTGTGGTCGTGATGGTTTGCCCCACAAGCTCCCCCTACAGTTGGGGAGTGTAATTCACTTTTACTCCACTGCTGTAAATACAAATAAGAGCACACCCTTATGGACAGCTGTACTCATGCATTTCTGGACAAGCCGAGAGATCCAGAAGCAGCATGTGGACTAAAGCGGTGGAGTAATACTTCAGGGTTTTACAGTAATATGACGGGCCGGGTTACGCAGCGGTACACGGTTCTGGAGAGAGGTTCTCCTCCAGCTCCACCAAAGCACCACAGTGCAGCAGCAGCGCTCCACAGTTACTGACCTATAAATCACTAATATTTGATTCATATTTTCAAATATTTTAAATATATCTGAGCCAATAATGTCATAGACATGGACATTTCTCAGTTTATGTGCATGTAGACTATCTTGACAAAAGTATTGGGACACCTGCTCCTCTTTCATTGTTTCTTCTGAAATCAAGGGAATTAAAAAGAGCTGATCCTGCTTTTGTTGGAGTTACTGTCTCTACTGTCCAGGGAAGAAGACTTTCTGCTAGATTTAGGTGGTGCGTAGCTGTGAGGATTTGATTGCATTCAGCGACAAGTGTGTGAGCGAGGTCAGGATGTTGGATCATCACCACCACACCTCAACCCAAAAGTACTGGATGGATGATGGATCCATCATTCCAGAAAACACAGTAGTTCCACTGCTCCACAGCTCAGTGTTGGGGGGGGCTTTATACCCCTTTACCCCACACCTGACATTACCCCAGAGCATGTTTATCTGCTCCTGCAGAGAGTCCTATTCTACTGGCAGCACTTCTTTTCAGGAACTAATCAAATATATCTGAGCCCCTAATACCATGATCATGGAAATGCAGGGAAAGCGCAACCATGAAAAACGGTCTAGCGTAACCATGGAGATCTGTGTAGTGTAACCTTGGAAATAGGTGTAGCATCATCATGAAAATAGGTGTAGTGTAACCAAGGAACTAGGCATAGCATAGCGTTAAAAGAGCCTAGCATGGGGCAAAAGCATTGCATCACCATGGAGACAAGTGTAGCTCAGTCCTGGAAGCTAGTGTATTGTAACCATGGAAATGGATGTAGTGTAACCATTAAAATGAGTGTTGCATACCTATGGGAAGGGGTGTATTCATCCATAGAAAAAGTATGGCGTATCCATGGAAATGGATGTGGGAGTAGCATGATGGGATGAGTTGTAGCGTAACCATGGAAATGACTGCTGTGTTGCATGACTATGGACGCTATGGAGGCTATAGAAATGGATGCTGCATATTTATGGGCATTTCTGTAACTTGACTGTCGAAACGATTGTAGCGTAACTATGGTAATGGGTGTAGTGTAACCGTGCGACCTCGGAAATGTGTGGAGGTTGACCATGGAAATGAGCGCAAACCAACTGTTCAACTTATGAGTGGTCTAATTCTTCTTAAGGTGTACTTGAGAAGCTACAGGCACATCTGATCAGTTAATACGCCACATTGTATAATCTATATAATGCAAATTTATAAAATGATGCACTCGTGCACAAGGGCTTTCAGCAGCGGGCTGTCGTCCCCCTGCTGATGTGTTTGTATGCAGGTTCTTTTTGAGACAGAAGTTCACCAGCATTTGTTTCCTATAAAACCATAAAGCTGCTAAATCAGCACGGCTGTGAAGATAGATCCAGCTGTCGGTGCAGTGGAGGACGGAGGCAGGAGTGGATTCGAATGGGCCGTCGGCTCCACACTGCACGAGCATTTATACACACTTCTGAGAGATTTCTGCTCGGAGGTTCTGGGTACAGCACAGGCTGAGAAATGAGTGTATCTGCACACACACTGTATGGACAAAAGTATTGGGACACCTGCTACTCTTTTATTGTTTCTTCCAAAATCAAGGGTATTAAAAGAGTTGGTCCTGCTTTTTTTGGAGTTACTGTTTATCTTACTACTAGATTTTGGAGGAGCATAGCTGTGAGGATTTGATTGTATTCAGCAAGAGATTCCAAAAGTACTGGATGGAGCACCAACCATCACTCCAGAGAACACAGTACTCTGGAGTGCTCCACAGCTCAATGCTGGGGGGTCTTTATATAGGATACTTTAACCCCTGCCTGACATCTCTGTTCCTGCAGAGAGTCCTATTCTACTGGCAGTGCTTCTCCTCTACAGGGATTAGACAAGCTGTGTGCATCTCTGTCAGCAATGGGTGCAACTTAAAGTAGCTGAAAGCTTTAATTAGAAGGGATGTCCACAAACATTTGGACATATAGTGTATTTGTGCTGTGTGATGGTGGCTCTGGACGTGGATGGTAATTAGAGGCATTGTTTTCTGATCAGTGCAGCAAACAGTGGCTCTAATTAGCACAGCGAGGCAAACTGGTTCCGGTTTGAGTCCTTTAACACTGGTCCTACTGGATATTCAGTACCAATTAGTGGTCCACAGGATCTGTGGTACCACCCCAGCCCATACTGTGTGTTATATGGGTTATCAAATCTTCAGAATAGAGTTTATGTATGTGTGTGTGTGTGTGTGTGTGTTTTGTCATCACCCGTACGCTGTGACTCCTGTAGAGATTAATGATTGTGAATCATGGCCCCCTGATTTAAACCGGTTCCATTAGTAATTCACTGGCTGATCTAAAGGATTTTTGTTTCACTTCAGAAGCAATTTTGTTCAATTTTGAGCTTCAAAACAGACCCCTTTAGATAGATAGATAGATGATGTCTGTAATGATAAACACATGCTTCAAATATTCACAGTCATGTTCACAAATATTCATAATCACTCTCTAAACAGTCTTAACATCCATTGTTGCAATTTAAAATATATAGATCAGCCCGAAGTAATGGAGTCTGAAGGGCTCCTCATTACCCCGACAGTACTAACGTTTTCAGGCTGGCTGTGTTTGACTCACGGGAAATGTGTGTAATATCACCATGGCGA